>NW_027468564.1:20378095-20485595 GCF_046254945.1 Alosa pseudoharengus | reverse complement strand
TTCACAGCTAATGAGTAGAACATGCATCGTTTTGTCACATAAGGGGGGTATTCCAAGTACGTGGTTTAGTGGAAAACCTGGGTAAGATAACTAAGAGTAAGTGTCCTCCTACAACAAGAGCCCTATGGCATTGTTTTGTTAGGAGAATAGGGGAGAGCTGGGAGGATAGAATTTAATCTAATTTAACATTACAGAAAGTATAATCAAGATTTGAAAGCGATTATTCTGTGTATCGGTGTTGCCTTAATCCTTACATGTTGTTTGTCCTACCTTATCAACTCACATAAAATCCCATAAAACTGGGGGGAAAAACAGCTGCTCCCAATGCATTCCTATGAAGCTGTAAGTTGAAGCTGTCGGAGTGTGTCTGCCTGCGCGGAGCTATTGAACTGTATTGGTGGGACGGTCGCGAACGAATCAGTAGCATTTCTCTTCGTAGCTTGCAGCTTTCATTTGTAGAAGTGGCTTGCTTGCGACTGTTCTCTTGTTGTTCTAGTTAAAGGGGTTTGACGCCTTTTTTCCCATTAATCTCATGTTTTTTGCCATGTTATGTTTATATTATTAATATTATGTTATGAACCACTACCATGACCTTGTGTTCACCGTTGTGAAAGTGACCATGAACGATAAAGTTTGTGACTCCATGCCAAACAACATTGTGCAGAACACATGACTGAATGAACTGGTGAACGAATCAGAAGAACGAATCATCTTGGCGAACTGAACGACGTGAACTGTGTCACGACAAGGAATGATAAAACCCATCACTAGTGAACTGCCATTGGCTCATCTGCGTTCAATGGGCGGGGCTTGCAATCGGCCATTTGTGGAGAATGATAATATCTTGCTATAGGCTAGAGAGAGAGAGAGTGGTGCATTCATGGCACTTGGGAATGACAAGGACCGCCCCCGTGGTGTGTTGGTGCATTCAGAGCACCTCGGAATGACAAGGACCGCCCCCATGGCTACTTTGTTTTTCCGACAGCAAGTGTTCAAGTGCTTTGCCATCGAATGTGTGACAAACACGGATGCCACAACAAAGGTTAAAACATACACTCACTAATCCTAAACAAACAACTGTACTTGCTTAAAATATAGTGTAAGATGCTCGGTAAAGAAAGATATGCATCTTTTCTGCATCATCACTGGGAAAAAGGTTTTCCGAAGCCCATGAACACTAGGTGTGCACACATGATGATGCCATTTGGTAGAAGGTGGCATGGTTGAGTGAGGAAGGGAAGGAGGAAATATGGACTTATCCAGTTAAACTGTCATAACTTAGTCTTGTTCACACGTTCACATTGAACCATGGTAATCTGGCCACACATAGACCAAAATTAGAATAAAGCAGAGCAAACATGCTCCCAAGTTTTTAATACAAAAAAAAAAAAAAAACTTGCTAAACTTTGGCCCCGATATCTGGACTTATTTTCTGATAGCAGTGCATAGATTTTTGTTCATATCAATATAGGTATGGCTGTAATTATTCATCCCTAATCAATGGCATTATATAGGCACACATAAAGGGGAAGAACAGAGCAGCTATGTAATACCATTAGACACAATTTGAAAAAGAGATCTATTTATGAATTGGAGAAATATGCTTTATTTTCACATAGGTGCCAGCAATGGATTTTCTTTGACAGGTTCACTTAAAGGAACCGTATGTAGGATTTTGGCCAAAACTGGTACTACAATCACATTCAAAATACTGTAGAGCGGCGTACACCGCAGATGTGGTAACTAGAGCAGAGCTGGCAACCCAGATGCCGAAACACTACTGACTTTGTGATTACTAGATAGGTGGAGGGTGGCGGATCAGGCTAAAACACAAATATGTAAACATCAACATCAGTTGAGGGCTGCAACTTCACTTTTTTAAATGACGATATCCTGGCCGGACTACTGTTGTCAGTGATATAAGTATTTGAAATTAGCATGATTTCCTAATGTCTAGTGACAAATCAGGGCCATTTTATGATTAATTGAATTTAATTTCTTACATACGGTTCCTTTAAGCGTTGTCATTAACCCTCATCCCCAGATAGCAAGACTGTTGGTCCACTGGGGACAACTTTCATTGAAACCAACTCTCCAACTTACTGGCAAGCTATGTGGCCACTCCGAGAGAGCTTATAGTTTAGTCAAACTAAGGCAGACTCCTGAAGTTCCCTTCACGTATAACCCACAAGGGTATTTGACTTATAACCCACAAGTTTTCATTTGATTTCATAATAGGCAAACAAGAAATAATACTTACCAAGACAAATAGAAGTCCGACTGCCAAAATTCCAAACCAATGCAGGACTTGACTGTACCGGCGTGCTGAAACGAAAAAGATTTAATCATCAGTTCATCCACATGTAAAACAGTCATAAATACAAAAATAAATTGCAAAGACTGGTGCTAGGGTGTGGGACTGGGTCTCTGGTGCTCTTCAGTTAGGGATCCAAAAGTTAGAAAAACTCAAGAAAAAATCTCTCGTGATGGTTAAATGTATGAATTATATGACCATGGTAAGGTGAACTGCGCCATGTGTTATCAGATTTTTTAAGAAGGCATTCAAAACATGTTTGATGATGATGGAGGTTATTAAAATGGTTCCTAGAGTGTACATGTTGTGAATGTGGATAATGCATTGTGATTTTTGAATGTTAAAAGTTGCAAATGGTGAATAATCTCTTTTGAGAGGTGGATAAACGCTAATAAGAGGTGGATATGCATGTATCTGTAACGGCTCCCACACACAGCTGCGTGCATCGCGTTGCTGGAGACGCATCCACATGCAGGCTCATGTGACGTGAACATGGCTACCTTATGCATTATCACTACACTACATGGAGACATATCTCACGTTAACAATGGAGAAAACATAACATAGGGTATTCAATTAATCTTCAGCGAGGTCCAGTTATGGAAAATTTCCTCAAGCAAAGGTCCGGAGCATCATAATGTTTAGGCTATGTATATATGTATAATATATATACAGGGGCGGAGCCAGAGGGGTGGCTCCGGGTGGCACAGGCCACCCTTGAGATTCGATTGGCCACCCCAGGTGCCACCCCAAATCCTAGTCTACGATTGGCCATTAACATGGTGTAAGGCGGGATCTTTCTTGATGCACTTGCAGCAGTGTGAAGTATCAGACGTCAGAAATGTAAGTGGCAAACACGCTTGCCTTTATTGGCCTGCGGCACAATTGAACTGCGGAACGAAAGGTTTCCCCGATCAGGAAATACTCCACGCAACTTTGTGTAGGCTTAACAGAGGTAGCCTAAATATCGTGCCTATGACGATGACAGCTTTAAAAAAAAAAAAAAAACATTTATTTTACTTGTCTTGCTGGATGTGGGCTGTTGCGCAAATAGATGAATGAGGGTCGGGAGATTCCGTTAACAAAAACCTAAAGTTTTGCTAACATTTTCTCCATTATTATCGTAAAATATGTCTCCATGCAGGGCAGGGCTGGTTCTAACCTAGGCTAGGCTACTATATTTGGGTGGGCTGGTAGAAAGTTTGGGTGGGCAACATAGCAAAGCTGTCAAATTGGATCAAAACTAACATAAACACAAAACAAACACAAAACAATCAGTCCTACCTAGCTTGAGTTGCTGCAGCCAACAGCCAGGGATAGGCAGTATGTCTGATACATGTATGTAAAATACAAAATAGTATGTTGTCATTTTTATTTTATTTAGCTGGGAAAAAAATGGCATCATATTTTGTCAAAATATTTAATAGGTTTGTAGTTTAAAAATAGTGCCAAATTATTTTGGTAAAACCAATAACCTACTTTTGGTGGTGTGATTATAAAAGTGCAAAACAATGAATGCAGCACTGGTGCTGACTTGTAATTTGCCCAGAGTTGTTGTGATCAGAATATTGAGATTCAGGCAGATAAGTTTCTTGAGAACTTTAGTCATCCAATTCAAACACATGGAAGTCATCCAATTCAAACGCATGGAACCGGTTATGTGGTTGCCCTGCAAGAAGTTGCAAGAAGATGTAACGTGCACAATGTTTGCTCACATACAGTACACAATACACTCCTTCAAGTCATGGTGATCCCTGACATAGACTATTATATGTGCGAATGGGTTAGCACAAACTTAGCTGTTGGTGAACGGAGATGCAGATCACTAATTCATTTATTTGCGCCACAGCCCATGTTCTGCGTTCACTCCAATGAGACAAGTGAAATACATGTTTTTAAAGCCGTTTCATTTCCAGGCTATTTGTTACGATATTTACCTGCTATGCCTTCTGTTTTCATGGACAGTTACAGGAATCCACGTCATTCGTTTATCGTTGATTCAATCCTACCCACGTTATCTCCAGAGTTTGTATGATAAGTTTGTCAGTCAGTTTCAGCCTCTCCTCTAGCTCCTCTACACCCGTTGGGATTTATTACGTTTTGTTACATTTTGTTACATTTTAGAATTGGAGAAGACAAAAGGGGGCTCTGCATGGATGTAGCCTAATTGTAGAGCAGTACGATGTGCTCAATTATTTAGGCTAGCTCCAGAGTAGGCTAATGATGCCGCGAATAGCCTACGGACACGACGTTTATTATTATTGATTATCATTATTATTAGGAGGCCCCTCATTGGTCGAGGCCCCTGGGCTGAAGCCCAGGTAAGCCCCTGCATTAAGGCGCCAGTGGCTAACCTCACCCTTTATATTCAGTTGGAGCACCTCACACCAAGGTGAGGTATTGTTGTTTGTGACTACTGTGTATAGCCTACTGTTTGATTCTGAACTCTCGTTTTTGACCTGTTTGCCTGACCTTGGATTACTCTTTGGGTTCTCCCTTGGATTGTTTATTGGACTTGTGACCTGCTACCTGGACTTTATTAAATTAACTTGCTCGCTGCATTTGAGTCTGAGGTTCATTCATTACAGTGTTGCGCGGGTTTGGTCACAAGCGGCCCGAGCTCGCCCGATATTTTAATCAAACCGACCGCAACTCGGACCGCGAATATTAATTAGGACAAAATTATACCCGACCCGCTTATTTACAAAATGTGTGCTTTTGGTTATAGCCTACCATGCAGTGTGACAGTAGGCCATTTCTGTAAAACAAACAAATGTATTTGCGAAACTTTATGCAGTAGAACTACACATATGCAGGACATAATGTTTGCGCAGGAGAGAGAATGAGAATAAAAAAATAAAATAAGCTAAACACAAGATTTCAAGGCCATGGACATAGATTTTTCTTTCGAAAACGGTGAAGACAGAAAGAGAGATACGTTGCTGGTCAAAACGTTAGCATTAGAACTGGTTGGCTGAATGAAGCACAAAGCTTTACTGAAGCACGTTTAAAGTCACAGACACAACGAACTAAGGTAACTTTTATGCATCATATAGGCTACATACCGGTAGATATGGCTGTGTGTGTATAGTCTGTGTACCATAACATTTATTCCTGCAGGCGCCTGCTCACAGCTGTAGGCTAAAAGTTTAACGTGGGCAGGTGGCAAAGTAGCCTATCAGCATATTATTTCACTGAGGGACTTGTCATTAGGCCTTGTACAGTCTAGTCTAAAAAGACTGTTCCAGGTCAGTATAATATCTATTGCTTGCTTGTGGTCTGGGAATTGCACTTACTCTGTTTGGCTGGGAGGGCTTAGGGCCGCGTTTGTGACGAGTTACTGTATGTTGGTCGTGCCTGTTTTGTGGCTGTCATACTTTTAAATGGCCTTTTAAAAAATTCCCCGTTGCATCGACACCTGCCAAATCCCACTTTAACCACTGTATGTAGGCTATGTGTGTATATATATATATATATATATATATATATATATATATATATATATATATATTCAGATTTGGCATATATATATTCAGATTTGGCATTGCTGCCTTCATCAGAGCTTTGACAAAATTAGCTTTTGTGGAGGGTAGCCTACGAAGCAAAACAAGTAAACCCGACAACCTCGTCTATGCAGAATGAAAAATGTACTCACGCCTGACGGGGCAGGGCATCCATAAACTGTGGGTCTTTGAGTCCATTGGGGTTCTCCTCGGAAGTTTTATATAGCTCAGGGGTCCGGTTCCGGCGCCGTCAGGTGTGGCAGCCTACTCAGCAGCTCCGTGTCTTAGTGTTTGTTTCTATGTCTTTTGTCTACTTTTTGTTTACTTTTTACTTAGCAACTTTTTGGATTACACACTTTGAGGAGTGTTTTTATTCTATCCTATGGATAAGGACATATGACAACGCTCCAGCGACAGCAAGCTTGTGTACACAAGGAACCAGCTGATCGCACTACGACGGAATGCTGGCTGTGTTCGCGACAACATTCCAGAGGAACTGTGGTGCTTTCGGGGTTGCAGAGCGGGAGTGAAAGTGAAGACGAGGCGTCGGGAGAAGAAGTGGAGATACAAGCCCTCAGTTCCATCGATTGTGATGGGAAACGTGAACTCACTGGCTAATAAGACTGACGAACTGGATGCCCTGGTAAGAAACCAGAAGTTGTACAGGGAATGTAGTTTGTTATGCTTTACGGAGACGTGGCTAACAAGCCATATCCCCACTTCTAACGTTGAGCTGCCTGGCTTCAGTGTAGCTCGTTTGGAACCGCCGTCGTTTGGACAGAGACTGTAAACTTTCTGGCAAAAAGAAGGGAGGCGGACTGGTGCTGTACATTAACAATAGATGGTGCAATCCCGGACATGTAACAGTAAAGGAGACTGTATGCTGTAAGGATGTGGAGATTAGCGGTTAGTCTCCGTCCGTATATGGAAAGCCGTTGAAGACAAAACGTCTGTCAAAATAACGCCTCCACGTGTAGTTTTTTTACTTCTTCAGGAGTAAAAAATAGACGTCTGAGCGTCAGACTAAAAATTTTACGTGTGCCACGCGCAAAAACTTTGCGTCTGACGTCAGAAGTAAAAAAATGACGTCTGGGTGATTTGCTGCAATGCCAGAGCCTTTGTGCCAGAGTAGACACAGCATTGGCTGCTGGAAACAGGAAATGCAGCCGCTATAGTTGCAGCAGAAGAAACAAGATGCCAGAGCAATGTGCAGCATATTCCTGCTCAAATCCATCGCAAACAGGGCTCGGAGGATTACTTTTCACAAGTAAGATTTAACATTATTGTACTATTGGTTGTATTTTGTGAATGCAATATTACCAGAGAGTTGAAAAGGAGCAAGGATCTTTGTTATTGTATGTAAATCGTAGCCAGCTAGCTAGGCTACTTGCTAGGTGTTCAGGTGTTCACCCGGCTATGAACTAAGACCTGATGAGTCATATTCCATAACACTGACATACATTACAACTGACACAAGAATGCTATTGTAGAAATTAATCAAATATTAGTAATATAACATTGGCCGGCGAATTTTACACAAGTGGCACAGACTGTAGCCTATTATCGGGCAGTTGCTACTTGTAATAATAATAATAATAATAATAATAAGCTTTATTTGTATAGCACCTTTCATACACAGAATGCAGCTCAAAGTGCTTTACATTTGAAGCATGTAACAAAATAATAGTCAGTCAGTCATTATCAATCACATTTCTTCATTGCTGGGGCCGTTTATGATCCACTCAGCAACATATCAAAAATATAGAAAATGACATGTCATAAGACTGGCAGCCTTAACCCTCTTACCCCCCACAAGCACGCCATATGGCAACTGTGGCAAGGAAAAACTCCCATATTCCAGGAAGAAACCTTGAGCAGAACCTGACTTAATAGGGGGAGCCCATCTGCTTCTGGCTGGCTGCGCCCTCCAATAGCAGCAGATGTAGAATAATCTGAAAAAGTAGTCTACAGGATAAGACGAGTTAACTAAAAGCTTTCCTGTACAGGTATGTTTTCAGATCTTTTTTAAAAATATTTACTGAACTCGCCTGCTTGATGTACAGAGGCAGGGTGTTCCATAGTTTGGGGGCATAATGGATAAAAGCAGCTTCTCCACTTTGTTTGTGGAGCACTTTGGGTACGATTAAAAGATTAGAATTGGATGATCTAAGTTTCCTTTGTGGTTGATAAGATATTAAAAGCTCAGAGATATATGAAGGTGCTGTGCCATTCAGAGCTTTGTAAGTAATTAACATAACCTTAAAATCAATTCTATAGGAAATAGGGAGCCAGTGCAGTTCAGCCAACACAGGGGTGATGTGTTCTCTCTTCTTAGTCTTAGTTAAAAGTCTAGCCGCAGAGTTCTGTATGAGTGCCAATTTCTTTAGATGTTTTTTGGGAAGACCAGTGAAAAGTGCATTGCAGTAGTCTAACCTGCTAGTGATAAAGGCGTGAATTAGTTTTTCTGCATCTTGTTGAGTTAAAAAGGGCCGCACTTTGGCAATGTTTCTCAAGTGGAAATAGGCTGTTTGAGTAACTTTACTGATATGGGGCTTAAAACTTAACTCTGCATCTAAGATGACACCGAGGCTTGTTACTTTTGGTTTGACCTGGTGTGCCAAGTTCCCCAGATTACTAAGAACAATATCTCGCTTTAGTTTTGGTCCCACCAAAAGTACCTCTGTTTTGTCATCATTTAGTTTCAGAAAATTTTTGCTCATCCACTGATTAATGGAGGTTAGGCATGCAGTGAGGGAGCAAAGGCCATCTGGGTTAGTTGGCTCCACAGAAATATACAATTGGGTATCATCTGCGTAGCTATGGAAGTTTACATTATGCTGACTTATGACATTTCCCAATGGAAGCATATATAGGGAAAATAGCAGGGGACCAAGGCAGCTCCCCTGGGCCACACCAAAAGGCAAGTCATGTTTTTCAGATACATGATCTCCTAGACTGATATAAAAATCTCTGCCAGTAATGTAGGTTTGAAACCAGTTTAGAGCATTATCAGAGAGACCCACCCACTTCGCAAGGCGGTGAATTAGGATGCTATGATCAATGGTGTCAAATGCCGCACTCAAATCCAGAAGAATAAGGATTGAGACTTTGTTTGAGTCAGTAGCCAGTCTGAGATCATTGACTATTTTTACTAGAGCCGTTTCTGTGCTGTGATTTGATCTAAAACCTGATTGGAATTTTTCAAGGATACTGTTTTCGTTGAGGAAGGTATTTAACTGATTACAAACAACTTTTTCAAGTACTTTGCTCAGGAACGGTAGATTTGATATAGGCCTGTAGTTGCTCAGATTGGTATGGTCAAGATTTGACTTTTTAAGTAAAGGTTTCACAACAGCGGTTTTAAAAGCAGTTGGAAATATACCTGTTTCTAATGAGGTATTTATTACCTTGAGAATAAAGGGAGCTAAGCTATCATATAGTTTTTTGAGGAATCTAGTAGGGATTGGATCTAAAACACATGTTGAGGAGCCGGTTTGAGTTATAATTTTACCAAGCTCAGATTGAGTAATAGTGCTAAAGGACCTTAATTTTGGGGGGCTGTTTTTGGGTGTACTATCAAACATATTACTTGTATTACCAATAGCCTCCCTTATAGAAATTACTTTGTTTTCGAAGAAGTCTGCAAATTCTTCGCATCTTAGAGAGGATGCCTGACTGAGTGTATCAAAAGGTGTTTGATGCAATAGCCTATCAATGGTAGAGAACAACACCCTAGAGTTTCCACTGTTTTCAGCAATTACCTTAGAGAAGTGGTTCCTTCTCTCATTCCGAATAGCTCTATTATAATTTGCTATTTTTTCTTTTAGAATGGCACGGTGAACCTGTAACTTAGTTTTTCTCCATGTTCTCTCAGCTTTTCTACATGATCTTTTTAGATCATGGATATTTTCGTTCATCCAAGGTGTCAGTTTGCTACAGGGCCTTTTTTTAGTCTTTAAGGGTGCCACTCTATCAAGCATAGCGCCTAATTCATGATTGAGAGCCTCTACCATTTGATCAATGGGATGATGTAAAATATCTAAATTTATGGAGTCTATAAGAGCTATGAACTGCTGTTCTGCTCTAATGTCCAAGAGTCGCGATTTGATTGCAATTTCGGGATGAATTTTTGGAGTATGTAGTACTATATTAAAAGATACACAATAATGATCAGACATATTTATATCATTTACTGATAAGTCTGTGACTTCTATCCCTCTAGAAATGACTAGATCGAGGGTGTTGCCAAGGTTGTGGGTGGGTCCTGTAACATGCTGCTTTAGCTCTAAACTGTCCAACACATTAAGGAACTTACTGGCTTTAGCATCAGTTGTCTTATTGACATGAATATTAAAGTCGCCATTTACAATTATCCGATCATAGCTAGTGATGATGAGCGACATAAGTTCAGAAAACTGGTCGAGAAAGCCAGCCCATAGTTTAGGAGGGCGGTATAAGGTTAATAGAAGTACAGCTGGGTCAGCCTTCAGAGTGAGGGCAATGTACTCAAAGGAAGCGAATTCACCAAAGTTGACTCTAGTGCAACTATATTTGTTTGAGAGAATGGAGGCAATTCCACCACCTCGTTTGCCTTGTCTAATTGAGTGGAAGAAATTATAATTTGGGGGACAAGTTTCAACAAGAACAGCTTCGCTGTCTGAAGTCAGCCAGGTTTCAACAAGAAACAGAAAATCCAATTGTTTTTCACTAATAAAATCATTGATTGCAAAGGTTTTGGTAGTAAGTGCACCTATATTCAGTAAACCCATGTTAGCTGAAAATGCCTCTGGCTTTTGAGGAATATGCTGAGGTATGGAAAGAATATTTGTTAGGTTTCTAGTTTTAAATTTGTCTTTTCTTTTTACTATACGTTTGGTAGAAATCAACGTTGGAATAGAACTATAAGCATAAGTCATGCTATTGCATGAAGCAGCTTGATCTATGGTAGTAGTATTGTATGTTACCCTGCAGAAAACATTCTCAGACCCATCCACATGTATAATGCCATTCGAATCAATACCTGGGGGGCGTGAATCTGTAATATTTTCTACAGAATGTCAATGCCTCAGTGTGGACGCTATGTTGTCAGAGAGTAGCCTGGCTCCATGTTGGTTTGGGTGGAGACCATCACGCTTCAGCATACTGGGCCTCTCCCAGAACAAGCCCCAGTTGTTGACATAGGGGATGCTTAGGGAAGCGCAGTAGCGTTTGAGCCAGGTGTGGAGATCGAACAGTCTGGACCATCTCTCAGCACCTTTTCTGTAGGTAGGGAGAGGCCCAGAGATGACAAAGCGTTTTTCTGTGCCCATCAGGGTGGTGATGAGAGTTTTGTAGTTTTCCTGCAGTGCTACTGACTGCTTATCTCTGATGTCGTTTGTGCCCACGTGTACGATGATGTTGTTGACCTTGGTGTGGCAGGCCAGGATGCTTGGGAGTTTCTGCTGGATGTCAAGGACCTTGGCACCAGGGAAGCAGTAGACCTTGGAGGGACCGCTACATGATGGGGGAATGCAGAGCTTGTAGCTTAGCTAGTAATACGTGTGTTGGTGGTAGCTTCACTATTTCCTGAATAAAGTAACTTTTCAATATCTTAACTTCTTTATATGAAGTAGCTTGGCCAAACAAGCTACACTTTTGTCATATGAAATTTGCACAATTTAAAGTAGCTTCCTATGTAGTGAACTAGCCTACTGCTGTGTTTGTGTTACTAAGCTTGCTACATTTGACTGGGGTGGTAGTTTTGTGTAGTGAAGTTTTATTCATGGCAGAATAACTAGATAGATAGAGATAGATAGATAGATACTTTATTGATCCTCAAGGGGAAATTCAAGATACTGATAGTTTTGCTCACTACAATTCCCAAGTAGCTTGCCCAACACTGTATTATTCACATGTAATTCACTCTTAACAAAAATAAGATGCATCTCAAATCCCTTTTTATTCATTTATTTATTTTATATCTCCCCAGAACAACTGCCTTGCTCAAGGACTACCACGAATGAGCTGAACGGTCTCCTCACACCCCTGGAACTGAGGAAGGTGTAGCTCTACATTGCATCTGCAGGGCATCTGCTAGACTGTGACTGAATATTTGATTCATGAGCTCCACCTTCATCACCTTTTTGGTATGGCAACTGCTCTGCCCATGACCGGAAAGCACTGCAGAGTGTGTGAAAACTGCCCAACGCATCACCGGTTTCTCACTCCCCTCCATCGAGGCCATCCTGCGCAAGCGATGCTTGCGTAAGGCGCGCAGCATCATCAAAGACTGTTCTCACCCCAACCACAGACTGTTCACCCCACTCCCCTCAGGGAGACTTTACAGGTCTCTCCGCACCTGAACCAGCAGGTTCAGAGGAAGCTTCTTTCCTGCGACTGTCACCCTACTAAACTCTAGCTCTGCATCCCGGTGACATCCAACGAACTTAAGCCCCCATCACCCCCCGCCCCCGCCTGATGCCTCCTTGTCTGTGCTTGTTGAGGTGTCCATGACCATGGTAACTCAAGGCTGCCATGGTCGTAGAGTATATACTTATACTATATACTATACGACCATGGCAGCCTTTACAGGGACAACAAGGACACGGACATCCCCCACCCCACCCCCTCACAACTGGACTACCCTATCCCATCCATAGTGTCTATTTATTTACAAACTTATCCATAGCCATATTCTACTGCTCTTCATCCTGCACATACACTTATTCTTAATACTATTATAATGTTACTGTTTCTGCACCACAATGGTACTGTTACCACACTGCACATAGCTGTACATACTGTACATATCTGTTTATATGGTTTATACTAAATATCCATATTTATTCAGTTTATCTGTAATATATTCACTGCATAATACACTGCATATATCTAATATTTTTCTTACTACTACTATAATTGTACTGCCACTACATTGCACATATCTGTACATGTTGTTTATATTACATGGCCATATTTATTCTGCTCTTCTAAGGTTACTGCTAATACACTGCACATACTTATATTTAATATAAATATACTACTCTAAACCACCTTCTGAAAACAACTGTACACTGTCTACACTGCACTATATCTTTTGTCTGTCTATGCACCAACTACTTTGTATATCAAATTGTACTTTTCTGCTTTTTTGCACTTCTGGTTAGACACAAACTGCATTTTGTTGTCTCTGTACTTGGACTCTGCACAATGACAATAAAGTTGAATCTAATCTAATCTAATCACCTGCATTCGCCACTCTGTCTACCATTTTCCCACTGTCTGGATGACTCGGTCCTCTTTTATGGAGTTTACCCAGTTTCATTATGTACTGCCACCTGCTGTCTGTAGCACTTTTGTTCTCAGTCTAAGTGTATCTAAGCAATTTTAGCAAGGTGGACTGGGAACATACAACATTACATGCACCAGTTGTGCATGTACTGTCACCAGCATGACAGTAACCTCTGTCTCACTGAGCCTGTGAAGACACTCCCAGATTCTTTACTGATTGCATTGAACAGGGCTGATCTCAGCCGTTTTTAAAATGTTTCTTAATTCCTCTTGATTTGATCTCTTCATTGGGGCTGGAACCTGTGAACTGTGAATAACACATGCTGGCCTTTTTGTCTTGTATTAATGAACTGTTACACTTACTTATGCCAAAAACCAATGTCTGTTTTTTAACGATCAGAAACAAACCTACAAACTTGCACTTTTCAATGTTTATGGAACTTTTCTAACAGATATTGAACCCAGTTACACCATTTCATTTACTTATTCCAAACCAATGTCTGTTTATCAAACTTTATTTTTGATGGCACTGAACTTAAATATGAAAACACTTGAACATGTTTATGGAATTACAACTACATTTAACTCATTACAACTTGTATCAAACCAGTTTTTGTCTATGCTGTCAAACATTATGGATTATGTTCCCAGTTTTGATCTGGGATGTCATCACTTTATATGATATACAGTATCAGAATATTCTATTACTGTTAAGTCACTATGAATATTAAAATACACACAACCATGTTTCCTGTATCAGCTCTTCTACTCTGAGTCAATTTACTCAGGTTTGTCACTCAACCACGTAGCCTACTTGGAGGGTTCCTACGCAGTATGGAAAACCTGGAAAAGTATGGAATTTGATTTTAGTAATTTCCAGGTCTGGATAAGTATGGAAAAAAGAAACAAGGGTATGGAGAAATGTTTGTGTTTCCAGACTATTGCATTTGCAGTACTAATTACTTCACTCAGGTCATAATGAACCATTCCTACTGTTGTGTAGCTTAACTGTCAGTCCCCATCGTCAAGATACATCTATGCTACAACTAAGATACAACTAAAAATGGCCCAGCTAAATGGACGAATATTAAGTGTAATTTTTTAATTCACTTCAGTTGTACATAACCTTTGTTTTCACCGAGTTATCCCAAACCAGAAGTGGCCGCAATGTCGAGAATATGGTCAGAAAAATCTACAGAGAAGTTTGGAAATTTGAGTATGGAAAAAGTATGGAATTTTGAAATGGAAAATGTGTAGGAACCCTGTACTTGGAATAGCCTACCCCTCAGGTGTCTGAATGGCTGATCTCACACTCGATCAGTAGGAAAAATGTGGGCAAGTGGTTGAGCACTGCTCTTCCATGCCCATATCCACGGCTGAAGTGCCCTTGAGCAAGGCACCTAACCCCCTTACTGCTCCCAGAGCGCTGCTGTAGCAGGTAGCTCACTGCTCGGGGTTAGTGTGTGCTTCACCTCACTGTGTGTTCACTGTGTGCTGTGTGTGTTTCACTAATTCACAGATTTGGATAAATGCAGAGACCAAATTTCCCTCACGGGATCAAAAGAGTGAATATATACTTATACAGAAAGGTTCCATAAACATTTAAATGAGATCAGCAATTCAGACACCTGAGGGGTAGGCTATTCCAAGTAGGCTACGTGGTTACGGGTGCAGAGAGACCTGTAACGCCTCCCTGAGGGGAGTGGGGTGAACAGTCTGTGGTTGGGGTGAGAACAGTCTTTGATGATGCTGCGCGCCTTACGCAAGCATCGCTTGCGCAGGATGGCCTCGGTGGAGGGGAGTGAGGAACCGGTGATGCATTGGGCAGTTTTCACACCCTCTGCAGTGCTTTCCGGTCATGGGCAGAGCAGTTGCCATACCAAAAAGGTGATGAAGGTGGAGCTCATAAATCAAATATTCAGTCACAGTCTAGCAGATGCCCTGCAGTAATGCAATGTAGAGCTACACCTTCCTCAGTTCCAGGGGTGTGAGGAGACCGTTCAGCTCATTCGTGGTAGTCCTTGAGCAAGGCAGTTGTTCTGGGGAAATATAAAATAAATAAATGAATAAAAAGGGATTTGAGATGCATCTTATTTTTGTTTTGAGTGAATTACATGTGAATAATACAGTGTTGAGCAAGCTACTTGGGAATTGTAGTGAGCAAAACTATCAGTTACTCTGCCATGAATAAAACTTCACTACACAAAACTACCACCCCAGTGAAATGTAGCAAGCTTAGTAACACAAACACAGCAGTAGGCTAGTTCACTACATAGGAAGCTACTTTAAATTGTGCTAATTTCACATGACAAAAGTGTAGCTTGTTTGGCCAAGCTACTTCATATAAAAAAATTAAGCTATTGAAAAGTTACTTTATTCAGGAAATAGTGAAGCTACCACCAACACACTTATTACTAGCTAAGCTACAAGTAGCAACTGCCCGATAATAGGCTACAGTCTGTGCCACTTGTGTAAAATTCGCCGGCCAATGTTATATTAGTAATATTTGATTCATTTCTACAATAGCATTCTTGTGTCAGTTGTAATGTAAGTCAGTGTTATGGAATATGACTCATCAAGTCTCAGTTCATAGCCGGGTGAACACCTGAACACCAAGCAAGTAGCCTAGCTAGCTGGCTACGATTTACATACAATAACAAAGATCCTTGCTCCTTTTCAACTCTCTGGTAATATTGCATTCACAAAATACAACCAATAGTACGATAATGTTAAATCTTACTTGTGAAAAGTAATCCCTCGAGCCCTGTTTGCGATGGATTTGAGCAGGAATATGCTGCACATTGCTCTGGCATCTTGTTTCTTCTGCTGCAACTATAGCGGCTGCATTTCCTGTTTCCAGCAGCCAATGCTGTGTCTTCTCTGGCACAAAGGCTCTGGCATTGCAGCAAATCACCCAGACGTCATTTTTTTACTTCTGACGTCAGACGCAAAGTTTTTGCTTGTGGCACACGTAAAAATTTGACGTCTGACGTTCAGACGTCTATTTTTTACTCCTGAAGAAGTAAAAAATCTACACGTGGAGGCGTTATTTTGACAGACGTTTTGTCTTCAACGGCTTGCCATATCCTTACTACATGCCGAGGGAGTTCTCGCACGCAATTGCTGTCTGTGTTTACGTTCCACCTCGAGCTCTTCCGGATACAGCGTGTGACGTCATCCACTCCACAATCGCAAGGCTTCGAACCCAACACACTGACGCCTTTTTTGTGATCTCTGGCGACTTCAATCACATAACACTGGATTCCACACTCACAAATTTTTACCAGTATGTTGACTGCCCTACAAGGAAAAACAGGACAATAGACCTCATGTATGCAAACGTGAGGGATGCATACAGTGCAAACCCCCTCCCCCCACTGGGAAAGTCAGACCACAACCTCATTCATCTCCAGCCAATGTACAAGCCCAAAGTACAGAGGCTACCAGTTCCCACACGCACCTTCAGGAAGTGGACACCCGAAGTGGATGAGGCTCTGAGAGACTGCTTCGAGTGCACTGACTGGAGTGTGTTACAGAATGGAGAGGACTTGGAGGAGGTCACACAGTGCACAACTGACTACCTGAACTTCTGCATGGACATTGTTGTTCCCACCAGAACTGTACGCTGCTTTCCCAACAACAAGCCTTGGATAACCAGCAATGTCAAGACCCTTCTCAACAGGAAAAAGATGGCGTTCAGAGAGGGGGACATGGCAGAGCTGAGGCGCGTGCAAGGGGAACTCAAATTCAAGCTGAAGGAAGCTAAGGAGGATTACAGAAAGAAGGTGGAACAGAAACTGCAGGAAAACAACTTGAAGGAGACATGGGACTGCATGAAGGTTATCACTGGCCTGAAGAAGAACAGCAGCTCTGTGGAGGGGGACCTGGACAGAGCGAACCAGTTGAACCACTTCTACAACAGGTTTGACTGCCCTGCTTCAGCTTCAATGGCGGTGGTCTGTCCACCATCCCCCAGCCTGGGCCTGACAGACTGTGCCCAAGGCTACTCAAGGCCTGTGCTGCTGAACTGGGGGAGCCAGTGAAGCACATCTTCAATTTGAGCCTACGCCTTGGACAAGTTCCAACACTGTGGAAGACATCATGTCTCACCCCTGTCCCTAAGAAGCCACACCCTAGTGAGCTTAATGACTACAGACCTGTCGCTCTTACATCACATGTGATGAAGACAATGGAGCGATTGGTCTTAGGCATGCTCAGACCCCAGGTACGCCACGCACTAGACCCGTTACAGTTTGCTTACCAGGAGAAAGTGGGCGTGGACGATGCCATCACTTATCTTCTACACAGGACACATTCCCACCTGGACAAGGGGAAAAGTGCTGTGAGAATCATGTTCTTTGATTTCTCAAGTGCTTTTAACACCATCCAGCCCCTCAGATTGGGAGACAAGCTCTTGCAGATGGGTGTGGACGCTCACCTGGTAACCTGGATTACAGATTACCTGACCGAGTGACCACAGTTCGTCAGACTGAAGAACTGTCTCTCTGACACTGTGATCTGCAGCACCGGAGCGCCACAGGGAACTGTGCTCTCTCCAGTCCTGTTCACCCTGTACACATCTGACTTCTGCTACAACACCGAGTCATGCCACGTGCAGAAGTTTTCTGATGATTCTGCAATTGTGGGGTGTATCAGGAACGGGCAGGAGGAGGAGTACAGGAGCCTGGTGGAGGACTTTGTGCAATGGTGCAAACTCAATCATCTTCAACTTAACACTTCAAAGACCAAGGAGATGGTGGTGGATTTCCGCAGGTCTAAGCCCACTCTGCTACCAGTCCACATTGATGGGGTCAATGTGGAGGTGGTTAGCACCTACAAGTATCTGGGTCTCCACCTGGACAATAAACTGGACTGGTCAGCCAACACTGATGCACTCTACAAGAAAGGGCAGAGCAGGTTGTACTTCCTGAGGAGGCTGCGGTCCTTCAATGTGTGCAGTAAGCTCCTCAGGATGTTCTACCAGTCTGTTGTTGCCAGCATCCTCTTCTATGCAGTAGTATGCTGGGGAGGAAGCACAAGGAAGAAGGATGTGGGGCGAATTGACAGGCTGGTAAGGAAAGCTGGCTCTGTAGTGGGAGCTGAACTGGAGTGCATCACTTCACTATCTGACAAAAGGACCCTGAACAAACTGATCAACATCATGAACAATGAGTGTCACCCACTCCACAGCACTATTGTTAAGCAGAAGAGCCTGATCAGTTGGAGACTTCGCTCACTGCCTTGCACAACTGACAGACTGAGAAAGTCATTTGTCCCCAGGGCCATTGAACTGTTCAATGCCTCACTTAAGGGAAGAGGAGAGATAGACTTCTCTGCATAGTCTGTCTGCCTCTTCACCCCCTCCATGTTTGGTACTGTCTGTCCACTAGCCACTTGTACCACTGTCTTTATGCCTCACTGTTTGCGTGCTATATTAGCACATTAGCACATATGCATAACCCCCCCCCCCCCTCCATGCCACAGCCGAACTGTGGCCACATTTTCTTAAATAGTTAAATATATAGATATATAGACTTTATTTTACTTATTTCTGCATTGTTGCACTGTTGACTTACTTATTTGCACTATCACCATGACCACTATCACCATTGCACTACCACCATGACACTCATTCACACTCATTCACACAGAGCACCTTAGAGCACCTTACCATACCTTACTATGCACAGAGAATCACAGGCTCAGTCCCTGCCTCAGTCATTGCAAGCGCCTCTGATTTGTTAATCACCACTATGTGGATACTGTTTTTTTTAGAATTGATGTAGATTAAGTGTTAGTATAATTTGTATTTTGTAATTTGTATTTTAGTATATTTTTATATATTGTATTAAGTGTTAGTATAATTTGTATTTTAGTATATTTAGCATATTCTTTATCTTCTACTGTCCTTACTGCTTAGTTGTGTTTTTATATTATATACTTTAATTACTCTTTCTGCTGTTAAAGAATGTGTTGTGTTGTATGTATGCTGCTGAGACCTTGAATTTCCCCTGGGGATCAATAAAGTATCTATCTATCTATCTAGAACTTACTGGGGCCAAGATCTTAACTGAAAAATGCCGCCTCTCTCTCCTGCACTCATCACTTACTGCCAACCTTTGACCGACTCTGATACCAGAGACTCTGATACCACCAATCCAGTGCAGCGAGGAATTAAGCTAGTACGTTGTTGTTGTAAATTCTACAGTATGCTTACTGCACATGTAATCACAGTAAGCTACATAAATAGCCTACACTGTAAGTGTTAATAATCAGTAGGCCTACTGCACCTATATCACAGTAAATAGACCTATTAGACCACTGTATAGGTATTATTAATTTTAATACCGCAATTTAACAACAGTAATATAATTAAAGGATATAATATGTGAACAATGAACAAGATATCGAATCAAAAGTGCTGCCTAAAGCTAAGCGTAAATACTCGAAATAGTCATCCATACCGGCACTAACGATGTCCGATTGCGTCAATCGGAGATCACCATACAAAACTTTATCTCCGTGTGCAGGTTCGCGCAACAGACTTTAACTTTCTGTGTCTGTACCCATACCCATTAGAAGAGGCGATGAAATTGCTAGCAACATTTTAGACCTCAACCAATGACTGTCGCACCTTGAATTTCCCCAGGGGATCAATAAAGTATCTATCTATCTATCTATCTATCTATCTATATCTGTCTATCTAATTCAGTTGAATACTGCGGTCGCAGCCTATCTGAAAATACGAATGCAGACTTTTTAGAAAAAAAATGCTTACGCTTGCCTTATTCCGGACTCATGAGGTATCAGAAGGCCTTATCCCAGCTGAGGTCGATTTGTTACAGTTTTTTATGGTTGCTTAAGCACATTTTTTGTAACTATGGCTGTTTTTGCAAAACTCTACACACAAATAGGAAAACCTTTCACTCCATCAGCAAAACATCGTAGTTCTCTTGCAAAAGCCAACACACCTTGCTTAACTCTTCACATCTTCGTAAAAATTGTGTTTTCTTATCAAACAGTAAACACAAGCCATCACAATAATAAGCACACAATGTGCCAACTACACACTGATGGTATGAATAAAAAACACATCTGGCTTTTGCTTTCTCTGTGCACAAGGTAGGCTACTATGTCAGTTTGAGGTCATACTTTTGTCATAGTTCTGTAACCATACAGGGATCCAAACATCAAGTATTGGTGTTTATTCACACAAAACAAACACAAGTGTGTTTTTCCAAGTCAAAACACAAAATAGCAATTTCACTGAGCAATTTCCTCTTCCCCCTCCTCGTCCTCCTCTTGCTCCTCCTTGTCCTCTTCCTCTAACTTCACCTCCTTGTCCTTGTCATCCTCTCCCTCTCACTTCTTCACCTCTGCATCCTCTTCCTCCTCTTCTTCCTCCTACTTCTTCACCTCCACGTCCTATTCTTCAGCCTCCTCTAATTCTTACTCTTCCCACTCTTCCTGCTCCCTCCATTGTACCCATTGTACATTACCTGTGGCTTATTTATAGTGCTTAGGCTGATTGCAAAGTGAACTAATTATCTAAAACAGTTTTCACATGAGAAAGTGTGCCAGAGAGTTGGCAAAATAGTGTAAATAGTGTAAATAATGTGTATAGATTTGCTAGGAGTGTGTTGATCATTTGGAAATTGAGTGTAAAGCAGTGAGTTGTGTTTACAGTTCCACAAAAAGAGTGCTGTGCAGTGGATTGTGCCTCCAGTTGTGCAAAGTGTGTGTTACAAAATTGCAAACTGAGTGCAAAGCAGTGTTGGTGCTTTTAGTTTTGTGAACTCAGTGAGTGGCTTTGCTATAAGTATTAATAGTTTTAGAAATTGTGCTATAAGAATCTCGGTTGTGTTTTAAGCATTCAGAAAAAACTGTAACTGATAATGTGATGAATTCATACGCTCAACCCTAGACTCTGTAGCACCACTCAAAAAGAAAATAAGAAAACAAGTAAGACGTGCTCCATGGTATACCACGCAGACAAAAACCCTCAAACAAAAAGCTGTGTCGTGGATCTGCTCGAGGTTTCATCCTATATGTATCTCCAATTTCCGTCCCCCCTGTTACCCACGGGCCTTCGTTTTTTTCTCTGATTGTCTAACACTCTGTAAAGCGCCATGAGACATGTGTAATGTTTGGCGCTCTATAAATAAAATAAAATTGCAATTGAAGATATCCTCTCTGTGTGCTTGCAGGTGGATGAGAGATAGGAGCAGTAGTGGGAGGACATTGTCAGATTAATCTAACTAAGTCTCACTTAAATTTAATAAAACAAAATGCCCTCCTCCCCCTCTGGTGCTTCCCTACCTGCAGTAATATGCTAGAATATAGCATATTGGGTCTTGAAATATTCACAGGAGTCCATAGAAATTGAATAATCATGTTATTTTTTGACTTTGATTGATGCAGTATGAACTTGCCAATTAGGGAACCTGAGTAGATAGGAGTAGATGTTAGTTGAAGATGGGAGAATTTAAATAATAAAGACACTCCTCTGGGAAAGTCAAAGTATGGGAAATATTTGGAGAGGTTCTTAAAGAAGATGACTGCAGCGCTGGTTATGTTATATGCACTTCTTAGGTAGGCAGGGATATATACATACTTTGTGTATATCTTTAGTGAATTCCAATCAGGTGATGAAGGACCTAGGACCGAAACATTGTAATTTCTAATAAAAAATAATTGCTTGGCCCCGGTGCAACTGGGTGGGGCACCTGCACCGTATGCCGGCGACCCGGGTTCAAATCTGGCCCCGTGGTCCTTTCCGGATCCCACCCCAACTCTAGGCTTGTTCGTCTTGACTGAGTCTGACTTTCGTCTGACTTTCTACGTAAACGTGAACGACCGAAGAAGAGCGAACGTACTTTTGCAAATTAAAAGTCTGCGGAATCAACATAATTTTAAAAGATCGTGTGGTAGTAAAATAATGACACGTCGTCATCCGTGTGAAATTTCAACCCCACAAAAAAATTCAAGGACTTTCAAGGACAAGGTGTTTTTTTGGCTGTTTTCAAGAACTTTCAAGGGCCTTGAATTTATTTTTTCAGATTTCTTAAACTTTCAAGGATTTCAAGGACCCGTGGGAACCATGTGAAGCACTACTACACTCACATGCATGTTAAATAAACACATGCCTCAGAGCAAGTACCCCCCCCCCCCTAACGACATCTCAGACAGAATTATTGCTAGATATGATATTAACTATCATTCCAGATATTCCACATAATGGTGAAGTTAGTTACTGGAAAAGCTAACATTCACAGCTAACATCGCTAACATTAGCGATGTTAGCTCGCTAGCTAATTGCTAGCTAATTCTAACATATTTGGTTAACATTCCATTATGAAAACAATAAAAGCTATATTTCTAATAAATTCCCGTTTTCAATTGACATACAAAGTACTGTAATTCTTACCTTGAATGATAAGGACAGGCAGAGTTTGTACAGCTTACACATGTAGTCGACTGCTTGACAGAAAAGTGACGGTTGAAGTCACTGGTGGCTGGAGTTGAAATGTCAGTCAGAGGTGGGGGATGGGAATTGCTGTGTGTGCGCGCTTGCTTATCAAGAATGTTAAAAACAATCGTAGCCTATGTGAAAATGATTAACTGTTGCCATTTTAGACTGTTACATTGAAATGGCTACTAAACTGATTGATAGAAGTGTACAAACAATAGTAACATTAGCCTAGCCAATTATTACTACTATTGTGATTATTATGGTTCTCATATTATGGTGTGACGTCAATTTCAGATCAATTTGACTGATTTAACATTAATCATATTGACCCAAGTTTTATAGTGACTAGGCTACATGTCCCTGTTGGACCTCTTTACAATCACAAGCAAGCCAGCTTGTAAAGCTAAAATAGTATGAAATTATGCTCAACATGGTGGTCAAAGCCTTGACTAATTCTTGACATCAAATTGACATCAAGGAGCCCGCTGGGTAGGGTATAGCCTACACTTTTTTAGGACTAGCCTACAGGCTGCAACTTCACATGACAAAAAATTCACTTCCCCTCAAATAGAAGACACAATTCAAGCAAGTGGCATGGTCTGCACAAAATGCACCGCACTGGTGCATCTGCCATTCAAGGCCATCCGCTTCAGTCAAGGGCTTGATGGGAGCACGACACAGTCCAAACTGCAGGGTCCCCCTGGGGAAGGGCTGAAGGCATTGAGCGCCTTTAAGAAAACTATGTATAAGTCTATGTGAATCAACAGTCAAATCATCCACTTTAACCTGCTATGCAGAAATGGCAGCCATGTACACAGGACCTATAGGCCTAGCCTACTTTCACAGAGGGGGCATTACCCTAATCAAGAAAAGTCTGTAATAATTTCAATATAGCCTAACAAAGGTAAAGTGTAGGCAAAACTCCTGAAGCTTCACAAATATAGGCTAGGCCTATTTTATATTTTAAATGACTTCAAAGACCCCACGGAAACCCTGGATATGGTACATTCAATGTAAACCGATAACTCTTGGTTAAATTAACAGATAGCTGGTTAAAAAAAATCCATGAACAAATGAGATTGGTTAATGGATAGCCTATGTCTTAGTTAAATTAACCAATATTTGGTTAACATTAATGTTGGTTAATGAATAACTAATGTATTGGTTTAATAATTACCAATATGTTTGTTAAATTAACTAATATATGCTTAACCAACGATATTAGTCATTTTTTTAACCAATCTGTTTTTAGAGTGAGTTTTAGAGTGATCTTCAGAGGCTAGCCAGGAGGAGCTACAACAGAGGGCAGCTCATCCCGGACAGAAAGGCTACAGTCTGCCTGACGTGACTTGCGGGAGACATCGCGGGAGATATCGCGGAATGTTGTTTGCAATAAACACAGCAGAACTTTCATTCTTACTCATTAAAATGAGCATGATGACTGACGAAATAAATTCTTATGATGTAGTTTAAATAAACCACTGTTGTCATACAGTTAACAGGCCTGCACTGTAGCACATAAATTCAATATCAAGTGTTTCCCCTATATGTGTGTCTATCTATTTAGCCAACAGCAGAAAATAACAGAATATCCAAACGTTTTCAGTAGGCTAGCCTACCATTGTTGCAGAAATCACGTATAAGAAGGTATCCCTTCGATTTCTGTTTATTTTCGCATATTCCAACATAAGGAAGCAGCATGAGCCTCCAGTCATAATCGTCATGAGGACATTCCTCCCAAATGGCCCTATCACGTCTTTGAACTGATGTCATGAGGGCGTGTTTCAGCTCGTGCAGCTCGTGGAAGGCAACTGCAAGATCTGTCTGCAGGCTAAGACTCCCGCGATATTTTAAGGCCATGTGACATGGTGTCACGGTGGTAAGTCCCTCCCCGGCTGACAGAAGTCGGACAGAATTTCTAACCAGTATGCATTGCGTCCATCCCAGTATGCATTGTGTTCAACCCAGCATGCATCACATCAAGTCAGATCTGCACAGATCTGCCGCAAGTCGAACTCGCCTTCTCACTCCCAGTCATTCTCCACTTTCCTGTCACATTAAAAGCCCGAAAAATATACTTAAAAAAATGCTTGGGGAATGGTCAGTGTGCGGGACTCTTTTTAAGTTTCCTGGGGCCTCATTTATAAAGCGTTCTTACGCACAGATTTGATCTTAACTTAGTACGCTCAAATCCATGCCAACGCTCAGATTTATAAAAACCGTCATTGACGTGGAAAAGTGCTTATCTCCATGTCAGGTTCAAACTTGACGTACGACCATTTCCTTGTGGTAATGCCGGGGTACTGAGGTCTAAGTGCGATGCATTTTCAAAATTCCAAGACCAACGATCTCATGTCTTTCTTTGCCATATGCATGATCAATATCAGAAGATTTTTAAAGACGTTTTTGGACGCAGCTTATTGTTTCATGGTTTGGCATAAAACTGCTAATGAGAACTATAGCCCACTTAAGAAAGTGAAAAGACATATAGCTTACTTATTTCACAATATCTAAAAAAAAAGACACCAAGACCTACGATAGAATAATTGAAACATTCTTACAGGTGATCTAGTATATTTAGTGTTTTCACCAATCTAATATTGACCATCAAATGTCCAATTGCCCTCGTTTAGGAGAGGAAGGCATTCAAAAAGGCATTCGAACAGTTTGATAATGTTGGAGGTTATTGTGCAGTATTGGGAATATAGGATAGTTGATCATACAGTTTTGAATTTTAAAAGTGAATACACTTTTTTGAGAGGTGGATAAACTCTAATAAGAGGTGGGTAGGCCTAAACTCTATTTATGAAATTTCAGAGGCGGATAAACTGCGTTTACTCGCGTTTAGCCTCCACTACTTCCTAATTTGCGCTCATAGGCCTATTCCCAGCTTCGTAACAAAAAGGTAATATTTGACTGTAAGCTATACAATGTAGGCTATAGATATTTTATATCATATATAGCCTACACAACCAAGGGACGGAAGTTATCCTCTGAAAGCAGGGCATCTTCATATTTAGTGTTGCATCGGAGTTGCGTAAAGAGGTGCGCGCACCTGTTTGCTTTTTTTGACTGGCAGTTCCCAAGATCAGATGACAATACGCAAGGGCGTCGTAGTGGGGGGACAAGTGGGAATAAATTACCCGGGCCCCAAGTGGGGGGAGGGCCCCTAAGGAGTTGAATTTTATTTTCCTTAATAATAAATAATTTCCTTAATTTAAAGATCTTAATAAATGTTATTAACTAATATAGATGCAAATATTTCGGGTAAATGCATCAGTTGATTGATGTATTAAATTGTGTCCAAGCCAACATTGTTTGAGGGCAGGCACCCTCTCCCTTGCACGAAATGGTTCAGTCCGCCTTCCCCTGCTAGGCGCATTTTTGAAGTAACATTCATTCTGCCGAAGCGGCAATGCAGACGGTCACGGTGTGAAGATGTCTAAGTCTAAGAAAGCTAAATCCGGTTCCCAGAAAAGAAAAGAGAGGCAAGAAAGGGAGAAAAAAAGAAATGAGGGAAAACAAGTGTTAACAGCCTTCTTTCCCAAGAAAGGTGAGCCCAATGTGAAAGCAATAGTCTACAAATGAAATGAACTCCTGAAGGTTACAAAACACTTCAATACCACCGCGAATCCGCGATTATCAGTGCTAAAACAGCATTAACACAAAATTAGAAATAACATGATGCCTGATTTATAGCCTACCACAACATTTCAATAGCCTACTAATTCGAAAATTATTATGAGCTAATAGCTTAACTTAGTAGGCTCAATGTTATATAGGTTCATGAGGAAAGGCTGTCAAATTAGTAGCAAAGCTAACTTGTGAAACGCATCACACTCAGTTAGCTATTAGATAGCTGTTCTCTCAGCCAAAAGTGTTCAATTTGTATAGATAGCTGTTCTCTCAGCCAAAAGTGTTTTCATTCATTTCATGTTCTAGCTTTTAAACATTCTTCAAATAAAACAGAAATTCAGTGAAGTCTTGGGTAATAAGATTATTTTCTGTTATACAGTACATATAAGAGTTGTTAGATTAATTCAATGTGTGATTAGATAGTAGTTAGTTGTGAACCTAATGCTTCATGCTTACAGCCGGTGGTTGGTTAGTTGGTTGGGGGGGGGGCATGGCCACCACTTGTGCATAGGGCCCAGAATTTGGTGCTACGCCCCTGACAATACGTGAGTTGAATAATGTAGGATAAAATATAAAGGTAATCCTAAAGCAAACAATAAAGGACAAGGTTTAAGCCATTGGACATTATTGAAAGAAAATGATAGCAAAGATATGCAGAATGAATGAAAAAACTAGGCTACTTTTTCAGCAAAAACATAGCCTACCCTAAAAGAAACGTTAAGCCTACATGACATATCACGCTTATAATTTAGTCCTGTTTTGTAGGCTAAATCAGCATATTACCCTGGGTCATATTGGATACATACAGTAGCCTACTGTACCATAACGTACAGGATTATATAGGCCTAGAGGTCTTTCCTTCATAAGCAGGCCTACCCTTTTTTTTCCTACAAAGTAGGCCTAAACATACGAAATGTTGATTATTCACATTACTGCAAGCAAAAGGAATGAAAGCGAGCAGAGGACAATAGACATGGATGCATACGATCTCTTTCCAGAAAGCTTTGCTGGAAAAAAACATAATTAGGTAAGCTATTCGAACTGACGCATATAGGCTAGTTAACATCAGATGGCAAAGGCTAGGCCTATACAATGTTTTCAATATATAATTTTACATAAGCTACAGCTTTTAGGCCATTGATTTCATTAACACATATGCTAATGATATTGATGAGGGGGTGTTTACAAGGCGGAGACCTAAAACCATCCGGCTGCGCACAAGTTGACGTTCATTTGTGATTTATAATGGGCACATCTGGAAGGGTGGTGTACGCACGTTTTTTGTGCGTACGTTCGTTTTCTCTGAATCACACGTACGATCATTTCAGAAATGATCTAAGATCAAATGAAGGATGGTTTCTACGCAACCCTTATATAAATGAGGCCCCTGATCTGCGACCTTTGGCCATATCCTATGCACTTACCCGACAAAAGAGGTGTGCAAAAAGCCTGCCTACGTTGCTTTAAGCACTTTCTTAATGAAGTTTCCCCATTCCATAAAGAAAAGCTTCACTGTCTATTATGGAGCCCAGGAGGTGTTAAGATATTGTTGTGTATCGAGAGAATGTGCGCTTATTTTAGTAAATTGTGTGCACAATTTAGTATATTGTGTGCTCATTTGACTAAATCTTGTGCACGTTTACTTAATTTTTTGTAAAGAAAGTCATGAATTACTTCTCAAAGTTCACAGACACTGATTAACTTAAATCAATTGAAATTAGATACGAAAATGCTTCTGTTAGGTTTTGTATAGATTGTCAATAATTGTGAGCAATGTGCTTTAGTTAAACATATTTATTTCTTTATGAGATTTTCCTTTTTCTCAAAATAAATGTTTCCTTTCAAGGTTGGATTTTTCCTATTTTTTGTGAGATTACAATAAATCACCAACAGATTGTTTTTATACCAGGTTTTAGTCAACTTTAGCCAGAGGTGCCAATAATTCTGGAGGGTACTATATATTGGCCTCAAATGGTATCAACTGACCAAAATAAGTACTGGAATCATCAAACACAGAAAGCTTCCACATATTTTATTATTTATTATATTTTATACAAACATTGTACAGATATCCACAACAAGAAAATCTTTAATTTCCCCTTGTCCAAACATATTGTGACCTGGCCGCTAAAAGTCTGCATGCTCCTTGCTCTATCGCGGTTGATGGCCTCGGCCCAGATGAAGGCAGAAGCAGTCCTGGACACACCACACTCACCGCTCCAGGAGTCATTTATGCGGCAAAGCGTATAGTTGCCACTGAAGTCACCTTTACGGGCAAGTTAAAAAGTAACAGTCAAACAAAGAAATAAAATAAATAAAAACATGTTCATTAAACCATTTTAATTGGTTATCCAATTAAATTAAGAGAACTATATGGTCAAGTGTTGCAATATTCATGACCAAGTTAAAATGTAACATGGACAAAAAAATCAAATAACTAAAAACTTGTTCATTACATCATTACAACATTTTCAATTGTGTATCCAATTAAAAATATAAGAATAAAATGAGAACATGAAATCAAGACTAAAATTCAGGATACTGGAACATCTAACTAAACGCTCTCTCCAAACAAAACGTGGGAGCTCGGAACAAATGTTACATTCAGTGGTTTTCGGTTCAATGTCGGTTTACCAAAACAGCAAGGCAGAGTACAGGGAGATGAAGAGTCAAAAAAAGATGAACGTGGATTGAAAGCGGCTGGCGTTTCACCTTATCTGGCGGAACATGCAGAGGTTATTACGTATGTACGTTTCTAAGAGGAGGGGTATAACAGCTGCCGTATGACCATGTGAAGTTTAACACAACGCAGGTTACACGTACATAGGTTTCTCAGAGGAGGGATGTACCAGCTGCCGTGCAACCATGTGAGGTTTAACACAACACAGGTTACACGTTACGTTTCTAAGAGGAGGGTATACCAGCTGACGTGCGACCATTTGCACACTGCCCGGACAATACCCAACTAACCCAAACATTCTATAGTTCAGAAATCCAAACTGCCATTTCTACAATGCCAAGACAGAAATTGCCAATTAATCAACTGGACGTGTCAAACACAAAAAAAAAACTCTGTTGTTTGGAGTACGTTGGCATGTGTGGGTAGTGTGCAAACATTTCAGAACTTTCTAGGCAGCGTTGCCTCTTTGTTGCCTTTATTAATGAAGTTAATCTTGACCTTGACCTTGTTCATACATGGCTAGCTTGCATGTAAATAAAGATATAAAAAGATTTTATCTTTACACATTGTAAGTTACGGGAGAAAAAAAAAAGACTGTTGTCTCTATTGTTGTTAGACATTGTTGGTCTGATGGTGCATGTGTGTGTTTAGGTGTTTTTGTGTGTGTTTAGGCGTTGTTGTTGTGTGTTTCTGCAATGATGTTGTGTGTGTGGTTTTGGTCAGGTGTGTTACTCCAGTCGTGTGTGTGTGTGTGTGTTTGTGTTTAGATGTTGTTGTTGCAGTTGTGTGTGTGTGTATGTGTGTGTGTTTAGGCGTTGTCGTTGGAGTGGTGTGTGTGTTTAGGCGTTGTTGTGTGATTATGCAATGTTGTTGTGTGTGTGTGATTCTGGTCAGGTGTGTTACTCCAGCCGTGTGTGTGTGTGTGTGTGTGTGTGTTTAGGCGTTGTCGTTGGAGTGGTGTGTGTGTGTGTGTGTGTGTTTAGGCGTCGTTGTTGTGTGTTTATGCAATGTTGTTGTTGTTGTGTGTCTGGTTCTGGCCGGGTGTGTTACTGCAGTCGTGTGTGTGTGTGTGTGTGTGTGTGTGTTTGTTTCAGCTTTTTTGTCACTGTTGTGTGTTTAGGCGATGTTGTTGATTTTGTTGTGTGAGTGGTCCGGTAGGAGCTGGGCCATGTATGTGTGTGTTTAGCCGATGTTGTTGTGTGTTTAGGCGTTGTTGCTGTTGTTGTTGTTGCGTGTTTAGTCGATACTGTTGTGTGTTTAGGCAATGTTGTTGTTGTTGTTGTTGCTGTTGTGTGTTTAGGCGATGTTGTTGTTGTTGTTGTTGTGTGTGTGGTTCTGGTCAGGCGTGTTGAGGTCCGATAGGAGCTGGGCCACGTGGCCGATGCCCTTGGTGACGCCCTCTCTGAAGAGCAGCTTGGCGCCCAGTCTCAGGTATTCCGGGTGCTTCAGGAAACGGAAACACACCACGGCACTCTCTCCTGTACGCAGCTCCTCCTGTGGGAAGACACGCGCACGCGCGCACACACACGCACACACACACGCACACACGCACACACACACGCACACACACACACACACACACACACACACGCACACACACACGCACACACATAATATATATTTAAAATAATTTATTTGCCTGTACTATGGAGTGAATAAAACTGTTTTTAGTGGCAGGCTAACACATACTGATGACTTGGGCTAGCCTAGCACCTGCAACTAGAAGGACTGGATGAAACGTGTTGGTCTCCACTAATAAATATCACACTTGTTAACTTGGAAATGAGGTCCTATGTCCAAAATCCTGAACCCTTTAACATACTTAGGGTAGAGTTGTCACCGACTTCTCCAAACACACAGACTACAGTTGGTCGCTGACAAATAAGACAGACACAGATACACACACACACACAGTAGCATGAAATATAAGTGACTAGTCAAGGCCCTGAAATGTGAGTACCTAGTCGAGGCCATAAAAAGAATGACACACCCATTCCCTGATATGTGAGTAACTAGCCAAGGCGACACAGATTACAAACAAAGACTGCACTGTAACCCTACACTAGCCTGGTTAAAACCAAACTCATTCACTGTAGTGTCTATGTGCACGACACACCCATACCCTGAAATGGTACTACTACTACTCGAGGCAACACAGAATGCAAACAATGACTGTGAGAGAGGCACAGTGTCATCCGATGTTTGGATTTGGTTTGGTATTGGAGCTACACGCGAGACAGAGACTGCTCCAAATCATGTGTGCATCTTAGTGGTGAAAAGGTACATACTGTATTCGTATTGAACCGAAACGGTACGGGCGCCACGGTTCGGTGCATGAATTTACAGTTCTTTGTCAGGTCAACGGTCGAGTTAACTAAAATATGGATTTATTAACCAAATTAATCAACTAACAAACAAACAGTGAGAGATGGGTCAAAGTCATCAGTAATGGATGTTGTGCATGGATGTTGTGTGTTTGTTACGTGTGCGAGTGCAGTGTTCCATGTCCAAAACCCAAAGTAAGAATGGCCCTCCTAAGGGGAGAGGACGCAGCCCTTTTAGCTGGCGACCTGCTCTCAGGTGCAGCTCATCCATAGATATACAGTATATACTGACTAGATGTCGCCTTCTGCTTCTCAGCATGCATCAACAGCGCCGCCATCTTGGAGCAGGGATCTGAAGCTCTAAACTAGTTCTCCCGTATTGTCAGTGTTACCTATTTAGCGACGTTTGGCCATCCCCAGCGATAGAAAACCTTTTTGCCGATTAGTGACAAATTTGGGAACTTCTCACAATGATGGCAAACTCGGTTTCGTTGTTGAAACGTCAGAATATCACCTTTCTCATGGCTTTTTCATTTGTGAATTAAGCTACATCTCATTCGCCCAAAGCATTGACCCATGATTATAAAAGTAACGACTGGCGTATGTAGTAGCAGACCATGTTGAAGCACGGAAGTAAATGTTCTACAGATCTACAGCAACTTCTGGTGAGATTACAACTTACATGAGTCAACGAGACGAAAGGTATGTGGCCTCAACCAGACCCTGTCTACGGAGAGCCTGTTTACTTTCATTGTATCGAACCTGGTTGCAGTTCACTCATTGCATTTGCTAGCTAGGGCAGAATGAATGGGAGTCAATGGGGCTAGACGGGTAAAATGTATTTATTATTTATTATCGTCAAAAGCTTCGTTTTCTCTAGACTCGACCATAAATACATGCCTGTCAGTTGGAACAACCCAAAAAACTAGATAATTGCTTGAGATTTTGACGATTTATGGTGATTTTATTTTCGTTAGATCTTTGCCTAGATTGACGCTAATGCATTATAGAGGAGTGGATCACCGCGGCAAGATGGCGTCTCGATTGACGCATTCGTTCCAATGAACAGCAGTAGTCAAGTCTAGTCAGTATATATATCTATGCAGCTCATCAGCCCGTTAGGTCTTGACGCACCTGAAGAGAATCAGACAAAACAAGTAAAGGGCCTAGTGGTCCCGCCACTGAGACCCACATAATAACCAAACCGTGACTTCTGTGTACCGTTCCATCCCTAGTGCATCTGAGTGTAGTGCACACAAAACTGAGAGCTTCATGAACCGGCACACATGCACACTATCACACACACACTACCACACGCACACATTACCACACGCACACACTACCACACGCATACACACACACACACACACACACAGTCTCTCTCTCTCTCCCTCTCTGTTGTGTACACATCGGTCTCTTGCTCGCTCTATATTCTGGGAGATTTTATCTACTTTGCGGGCATCAGGGAGCCGCTATGTATGTGCAAAAGACTTCCAGGAGACTTGGGATGTCTGCATACGGCAAAAATGAAAAATACAGCCACCCTCCTCACTGATGGACTACAGGTTCTGTAAAACCTACATTGAGGTGGAACAAGTCAAAAAAGAAAAGAAAAGAGCTGTCACTGAGCTAATGTCTCTGCCTGCTGAAGAAAGTACAGCAGCCTGGTCCAATGGTGCATTGCCTCCGCCCAGAGACATCTTCCCACCAGTCAGAGGCAGTGAAAATAGAGAACGAGCCTATTCACCCCTGAGGCCGACCCAGACACTGATACACTTCAGTCCTGGAAGCGTCACGAACCAAACTTCCCAAGGCTCGGTAATCTGACTACGAAATACCTGTCTGTCTCTGCTACAAGTGCCCCATCAGAGAGGGTTTTCAGTGTGGGAGGGGGCATTGATAGATGTAACCAGGCATGCCTGAAGCCTGAGGTAGTGACAGGCTTGTGTTCTTTGCTAAAAATGTGTAAAAAAAAAAATAGAAGAATGTTGGCCCCAGCCGTGGCGCAACTGGCTGGGGCACCTGCACCTCACGCCGGCGACCCGTGGTCCTTTCCGGATCCCACCCAACTCTCTCTCTCCCACTCGCTTCCTGTCATTCTCCACTGTCCTATCAAATTAAAGGAATAAAAAGCCCCAAAAAAATATACTTAAAAAAAAAGAAGGTTGAAGCTAAAGACAACGTGCAAGCACCTCATGTCCTATGAATCTACCAATATCTGGTATCGCTGACTATGCAGTGGATGCAGATGTTTCATTTTGTTTACATATTCAGGGTTTCAGGCATTTCATCTTATTCTATAAACCGTTCAGATGTATGCTTAATTGTCCATATGTGGGACACCTAAGCTCCAGTGGGTGTGGCTCTTCTCCAAACTAATGAGTATCAGTGAAACTAAGGGAAAGCCAAAGCTGTAGGGTCCTGTGAACAAAATGTGGATGTGGATTTAATGTGTTGCCTTCACACCGTAGCCTATAACAGAACTCCGTAAGGCAAAAAATATCCCACATTAGGGCAATCCCGCTCATGTGGCTTGAATACAATGCCTTCAGAGTAATTAATTGCAAAAAAACATATTTTTGTTGCAAATAAAACTCCAGCAGTTCATACAGTAACTAGCCTACTGTAGCCTATTTGAAAATGAGAATGTGGGTAAACCATCATGAATTTGTATGACTTGACTTGTGACTTGTTTGACCCAAGCTATGACTTGACTTCACTTGCTTGATTGTCACAAAAAATGACTTTTGTTTGAGACTTGAAGGTTGAGACTTGAGACTTGCTTGTGACTTACACATGTGTGACTTACTTCCACCTCTGCCACACACAAACACGCACGCACGCAACGCACGCACACACACACGCACACATTTGAATTCTTATGTATAAACATAATTTTACTTTTAATATACTATTTTAAATAATTAATAACTGGTGTTTCAGGAGAAGATTTCATTTACTGTATTTTATTTAATTTAACCTATTTTGCGTTATATTCATTTTATTTGTTTTCTGTCTCCGGAGTAAAGCACATTAAATTGCCTGAATTGCATGAAATGCAAACTAAAGTTGCCTTGCCTATTGTACACAAGTGCATGATAAAATGACAAAAAATGTTGAACACACACACAGACAGACACAGATACACACGCACACGCATACATACACACTCACACACACACTCCTAACCTACCTTTCCATGGAGGCACTCAACAGTAGCCGTTTGCCGGACGTTGCCGACGTGAACGGTCACCTGGAAACCCCGGCGGAATGTCTTTGCATGGAACAGCAGCACGACAGCAGCCTCGAAACGCCAACAGATGGTGGGGTTCATCTTTGGACTAACCATGACCATACCCTAAACACACACACACACACACACACACACACACACACACAGGGCCATATGCAGGGTTTTAGAAATACCAAGGTCAAAAAATCTAATTTCAGTATGGAGTACGGGTAGACAGGGACCAAAAAGTGGGACCCTAACCTGCCAGGGGGGTCCAGGGGCATGGCCCAGGACGACATTTGTTTTTTTAAATTATGAGTTCTGGTGGATTTTGTGTAAAGTAATTGATAAATTGAAATAAATACATTACACCATATTACACACACACACACACATATTTACTCACACCTATATAAGTAGTGACCGTGGGAAGTTATGGGGTTAGAATTGTCTCTAAGAAAAAAATACTTCACACACAGAAATACAACTACGAATAGTAATGCAAACACACCCAAAAGTATAATATAAGTATAAAAGTTTTTCAAATTAGAAAACAATTTAACAATTTTTCAATTTTCAAATTACAAAACAAAGTGTGTGTACGTAGCATTCTGCAACACACACAAAACACAACACTCAGACACACACACCTTTCGGAGGAGGGTTCGGGGGAAGTTGCCCAGGGCCAGCGTGGCGGCCTGTCCGGCCCGCAGGACTCTGCAGCTGGAGCGGTTCCTCTGCATGCTCAGAACACGCAGACGCAGGAACCGGCCGTCATCCGTGGGGCCCACGACCAGCCGCTCACCCTCCCCACACACACCACTACAGCAGAGAGAGAGAGAGAGGAAGCACACACACACACACACACACACACACACACACACGTATCACAAACACACACACACGCACACACACACACACGTATCACAAACACACACATGTATCACAAACGCACACACACACACACACACATATATATTAAACACACACACACACATATATATTACACACACACACACACACACGTATCACAAACACACACACACCACCACAACCACAGGAGAGAGGGATAGAGAGAGAAAGAGAAAGAGAGAGAGAGAGAGAGATTTACATTTAGTCATTTAGCTGATGCTTTTGTCCAACGTGACTTACAAAAAGGGAAACAATGAAGTATGACAAGGACATGTTAGTGCAGCAAAAAGTACTATTTACATAGAATCAAGGACATGTTAGTGCACAAATAAGTAGTACTCGCATAGAATCAAGTGACAGTTCTAGAAGGAAGTAGAACCAAGTGACAGTTCTAGAAGGAGGTAGAATCAAGTGACAGTTCTAGAAGGAGGTAGTCAAGTGGAAGAGAAACTTTAATAATCATAGTCACCCAGTAGCAATATAGTACACATACTGTATACCAGTAGGAAAGGTACACCAGAAGATAAACAGGTTAAAAAATAAATGAATAAATAAACTAAATGTACTGCAGAGCGGTACAAAATATGACCGCTGCCCAGTCCTGCACATTCTCTCCGCAAAAATAAATCACACTTGTTAATATGTCCTACTCCATCCCCTAATTTTGTGTATGTAAACGAGTGTGTGCATAGTGTGTGTTTGTTTTTGTGTATATGTGTGCTTCTGTGTGTGTGTGTGTGTGGGGGGGGGGGGTGGCTTGAGAGTGTGGGTGTGTGTGTGTGTGTGTGTCAGTGTCAGTGTGTGTGTGTGTGTGTGTTTAAATGTGTGTACTGCGTGTGCCTACTTGCCTGCATGTGTGTGTGTTTTAATGACTGTGTGTGTGTGTGGGTGGGCGACGGATCAAATAAAAAACAATGGTTTTGTGTCATCTTTGTGGGTCTACATGCCCACCAAGTTTCGTGCAGCCCGGTCTTTCAGTGTCCTGGGAATAGCTGACAGAAATTTACTGAAGAATAGAAATCATTAAATAAATAAACTCTTCCGGAAATAAAGAGAGATAATAGCTGTTGTGAAAGACTTCAGGTGTGGGTTTGGAAAATTCAAAATCCACCCTGCATTTTTGTCATGGGTGGGTAAAAATAAAATCAACTTATTATCATTCAGGTGTGGTCGCATTGATATTGTGCAATTTTTTTTTATGGACATATTATCTTTCTGTTTACTTAGTTAGTAGACTTACAACAATCCCGAAACACGTTACCTTGGGCTTAGTTTAGACTTTAGTAAAATGCATACATCAGTGGTGCACTGGTCACAAGCGGCCTATACTCGCCTGATATTAAAATCAACCTGACCGCAAATATTAATTTTAAATATTTTTTAATATGTTTTTATATTATATCATATAAAATAATAATATTGAATATAATATTGAAGACTAAACGATACCCAACCCTTAATCCTACCTACAAAATGTGTGCTTTTTTTTTGTTAATGTAGCCTAACATGCAGTGTTTCCTCATTGAGCTACGTAAAACCTTCACATAAACAGGAAGAGAGATCTCGAACACTTCTAACTGAGCAGTAACACAAATAGTCACATAAACTGGAAGAGAAAGGGCTCCTTATTCACGTCAGTGTGCTCATAGCACCACTTATATTATCAAACACAAAGCGTTTAACTTTTATAGCACTGGCTGCAGGCTAAACATTTAGCATTGGCTACACATGGCCCGTCGGCGATCATAAAATACCAGTAGGCTACAACGAAAGGTGGTAAAGTGCTAGCATTATTTTACTGATCTATTTGTCATTAGATCTATTTGTCATTAGGTCTTGTGCCAACATTGTGTCTGCTCTAGACTAAAACAAGGTGATTCAGTGGTCAGCTGCATCTTCTGGTGACTCTGCCAGAGTAGTACCCTGGAAAATCCAGAGTTCTCATAAGAGCACAATTTGAATAGTCTCTGCAAGACACTCTGGCAATGAGTAATGATGCACGTCACTTTTGTCACTTGTATCGCGGGATAGCCAATCACATCGGTGTATCTGATATAGGCGAGCCAATGGCGAGCTAAACAGATGATAGTCGTAGTGTTATCCAATTAAGTCTAAGTCCAGAATCAGTCAGTAAACATTGGTCGTACAGTATAGTCTTATCCAATTGCGTGCAGTGAGATGTTCAAATGCATGCTTGGTGCCGCCCCTCAAGTTGGGCCATTACATTATTCGTGGCCAAATCCTTAATCTTTCTAGATTACCAGGGTCTGGAATCTCCAGGCTCTGGTCAGTGCGCAACTGTGCATAAAAACAATCTACTGCTTTAAGTCTGAGAATTACACTTTTGTACAATTACTCGGTTAAGCCTGGAGGGCTTACCAGTGCCACATTTTTGACAAACCATGTTGGTCGTGCCTGTTTTGTGGAGGTCATACTTTGTCATACATACTAAATGGCTTCACAAGAAGTGCATATAACATAACCAGCACTACTGTCATCTTCTTTAAGAACCTCTCTAAATATTTTCCATACTTTGCCTGGAGGAGTGTCTTTTTATCCTCCTATCACACAGGTTCCCTAAGTGGCAAATTCATAGATTAGCATCAATTGAAGTAATTTAGCCAATGATGCATTTAGCCAATATGTTGAATTAATTATTGATGTCAGCCTGCATATTGATGTTAGCCTTATCATGATTTTTTAAGTACTTTGTTTAAATTTGCTTAATTTATTTTAACTGACCCACCCGCAAATTACATTAAAAATAATTAAAACTAGTTTTGTCTTACTTGCAACCGCGGGCACCGGCTCAATTTAGATCAGCCCGTGCACCACTGACACACACACACACACACACACACACACACACACACACGACAGGATTCTATTCTTACCTGTAGAGGGTTCCTCCCACTACTGTTCCTACCTCTGGGACGGAATAGATCTCATCTACCTGCAAGCACACAGAGGATAAGTGTTAGTAGAATGTGTGTGTGTGTGTGTACCTGGAACTCAGTGAGCTGCTGCATGAGCTCCTCCTGCTCCTTATGTGTGTGTGTGTTTATGTGTGTATGTGTGTGTGTGTGTGTGTGTGTGTGTGTGTGTGTACCTGGAACTCGGTGAGCTGCTGCATGAGCTCCTCCTGCTCCTTATGTGTGTGTGTGTTTATGTGTGTATGTGTGTGTGTGTGTGTGTGTGTGTGTGTACCTGGAACTCGGTGAGCTGCTGCATGAGCTCCTCCTGCTCCTTATGTGTGTGTGTGTTTATGTGTGTATGTGTGTGTGTGTGTGTGTGTACCTGGAACTCGGTGAGCTGCTGCATCAGCTCCTCCTGCTCCTTATGTGTGTGTGTGTTTATGTGTGTATGTGTGTGTGTGTGTGTGTGTGTGTGTGTGTACCTGGAACTCGGTGAGCTGCTGCATGAGCTCCTCCTGCTCCTTGCTGTTGCTCAGTGGCGGCAGCACGTTCAGGAACACCTTCAGCAGGTCCAGATTTTCCCCCGTTACGCTCGACAACGTGAAGATTGGGGTCACACTATACACACACACACAGGCATGCACGCACGCACACACGCACACACACACACATTATTGAAAATCAATCTCCTATTTATATCTACACATGGACACACACACACACCTTTTAAGGTGTTTTAAGCCCCCAACGTCGTATTCCAAGCAGCGCTGCATGGAAGGCACTAGGGTTAGGGTTAGGTGCCTTGAGGTCGACGGTCGCAGCGCTACCTTGAAGTCGACAGTGGGGGGATTAAAACACCATCGAGCCACACACACACACACACCTTCTCAACTTCACCACTTGATGGAGGGGAACGCACACGCACACACACACAAGCACACACAGATCACTGGATATCATTCTATGTATCCATGTAGGTAACATTTTGTTTTACGGAACCAGGCCATTATTAGTGAGCAAATAAGGTCTGTATCAAACATCATTACACATTTATTAGGTCTCTATTCAGTAACGTCTTATTCTTACTCAAAAGGTGATTTATTCTTGGTAAATCCTTAATAAGCGACTAGTTGGTCTTGATCTAAGGTTATTGATGTGTACTGTAGTATGGATAAACATTTTACCCTTCTAATACCTTGTCATACTATGTTACAATTCTCTCATTATTGGTCACATATTCAGACAGTGTATGAGGAGTCTACAAACTCTGTATTTTGAGCCACACTATATATCAGTAACATTATACAAGACCAACTAGTTGTTTATTAAGGATTTACCAAGAATAAATGACCCCTTGATTAAGAATAAGAAATGGTTCAATAAAGACTTAATAAATGTGAAATGATACTAGTAATACAGACCTTGGTGAGCACTAATACATACACATATTAGTTATGTATTAATGGTTAACATGTGTTCCCTAAACTATAGTGTTAACACATGTACGACACACACCCACCTGTGTGCGAACTACAAACAGATACACACACACACACACACACCCCACCTGTGTGACTGTGTGAACTACAAACACACACACACACACACACACACACACACACACCTGTGTGACTGTGTGAACTACAAACACACACACACACCTGTGTAACTGTGTGAACTACAAACACACACACACACACACACACACACACACACACACACACACACACACACCTGTGTGATTGTGTGAACTACACACACACACACACACACACACACACACACACACACACACCTGTGTGATTGTGTGAACTACAAACACACACACACACACACACCTGTGTGATTGTGTGAACTACAAACACACACACACACACACACACCTGTGTGACTGTGTGAACTACAAACACACACACACACACACACACACACACACACACACACCTGTGTGACTGTGTGATCTACAAACACACACACACACACACACACACACCTGTGTGATTGTGTGAACTACACACACACACACACCTGTGTGATTGTGTGAACTACAAACACACACACACACACACACACACACACACACACACACACACACCTGTGTGTTTGTGTGAACTACACACACACACACACACACACACACACACACACACACACACACACACCTGTGTGTTTGTGTGAACTACACACACACACACACACACACACACACACACACACACACACACACCTGTGTGAACTACAAACACACACACACACACACACCTGTGTGATTGTGTGAACTACAAACACACACACACACACACACACCTGTGTGACTGTGTGAACTACAAACACACAACACACACACACACACACACACACACACACACCTGTGTGATTGTGTGAACTACAAACACACACACACACACACCTGTGTGACTGTGTGAACTACAAACACACACACACACACACACACACCTGTGTGACTGTGTGATCTACAAACACACACACACACACACACACCTGTGTGCGAACTACAAACAGATACACACACACACACACACACCCCACCTGTGTGACTGTGTGAACTACAAACACACACACACACACACACACACACACACACACACACACACCTGTGTGATTGTGTGAACTACACACACACACACACACACACACCTGTGTGATTGTGTGAACTACACACACACACACACACACACACACACACCTGTGTGATTGTGTGAACTACAAACACACACACACACACACACACACACACACACACACACACACACACACCTGTGTGATTGTGTGAACTACAAACACACACACACACACACACCTGTGTGACTGTGTGAACTACAAACACACACACACACACACACACACACACACACACCTGTGTGACTGTGTGATCTACAAACACACACACACACACACACACACACACACACACACACCTGTGTGACTGTGTGATCTACAAACACACACACACACACACACACACCTGTGTGACTGTGTGAACTACAAACACAGACACATCCATCCACACACACACACACACCTGTGTGACTGTGTGAAATACACACACACACACACACACACACACACACCTGTGTGACTGTGTGAACTACACACACACACACACACACACACACACACACCTGTGTGACCGTGTGAACTACAAACACAAACACATCCATCCACACACACACACACACACACACACCTGTGTGATTGTGTGAACTACAAACACACACACACACACACACCTGTGTGATTGTGTGAACTACACACACACACACACACACACACCTGTGTGACTGTGTGAACTGCTGTGCGGCGGTGACGGCGTCGTCGGCGTTGGCCACCAGCAGGGGCACCTTGGCACAGCCGGGCTGCTTGAGGAGGCGCTCCAGCTGGCGGAGGGTGCGTTCCAGCGCCCCGCGCGCCCCGGACCCGCACACGTCCACCTTGCTCACCACCACGAAGATGGGCACCTTCAGCGCCATGGCCAGGCCCAGGTGCTCACGCGTGGTGCCCACTGGGGGGGAAACGGCAGGGCTATTAATGCTAATATTTATTTATTTATTTTTTAAGTATATTTTTTGGGCTTTTTGCCTTTATTTGTATAGGACAGTGAAAAGTGAGACAGGAAGTAAGTGGGAGAGAGAGATAGGGTGGGATCGGGAAATGACCGCAGGTCGGATTCGAACCTGGGTCCCCGTGGGCACTCGGACCCAGGTGTTCATGCGTGATCAAGGGGGAGAGGGTATTTCTGTTTATTTCTGTTTATGTTTACTAGGTGGTGCCCACTGTAATGACCATTATACATGTTGTAATAAGCCAGACCCAGGTTCTAATGCGTGATCAAGGGGGAGAGGGTATTTCTGTTTATTTCTGTTTATGTTTACTAGGTGGTGCCCACTGTAATGACCATTATACATGTTGTAATAAGCCAGACCCAGGTGCTCATGCGTGATCAAGGGGGGGGGGGGAGGGTATTTATGTTTATGCATGTTTATGCATGTTTATGCTTAAATTTATTTACATTTACTGTATGCTTATTTAGTGGTGTCCGCTGTAATACACATTATACTGTAACAAGCATTATAATCAATGGGGACAGGGGGAGAGGGCAGGTTTATTTATCTTTATGTTTAGATTGCATCTAATGCAACATACAACAATAACAATATAGATTACACTAATATTGCTATTAATAATTAAAAGTAAAGTCAAGATTCAGAATGCAAAACACACAAACATAGACACACAGCCACTTGCACACACGCACACATATGAACTCACACACACACACACGTACTGACCAATGCCTGTGTTGGCCCCCACCACCAGCATGGCAAAGTCCGGACAATAGCTGGTCAGGCCAAAGATGGTGGTCTTCAGGTACTTATGGTGTCCCGCAAGGTCCATAAAGGTGATCATCTTGGAGGAGCTCTCACAGATCTCCTCAGCGGAGCGCGAGTCACTGTAGTTCACCACCTGCAGACCAGAGGCCAGACGAAAAGGTCAAAGGTCTACTGTCTACTGCTACGACTACTTCTCTGGTTGGAGTTTGAGTGGGATGAGTAGAGAGAGAGAGAGAAAGCAGAAATTCAAAAAGTGTTAAACTGCCTGGAAATCGGAGCTACGATTAAGATCCTTGCTTTTTAAAGCCAAACACAGACTAATTATGCAATCAACATTAAATCCGCCACAAAATAAAGGATGTTTTCCAAAAGCTATTTCACACTGCCAATGTCATACCGTGCTGATTGATTAAGCCTACAAATCAAATCATATAGGCTATTCAAAAGCTTAGGCTACCCCACAATGGTGCAGCTGATTTTAAGATCCAGGTTTAATGTATGAGGCTTTATCCTCAGTGACACATACAATCAAGCTGCATGATAGATCTATCTACCTATCTGTATGATGCTAACCTATAGCCTTTAATGAGGATATTGGCAATTTGCAACCTGCAAACAGGCACTTCACATAGCCTTCCTTAGCCTCCAAAGCAGTTCTTGCTGTTGTCCATTTTGTACATAACATAATTTTAGCATTTAATTCACATTCAAAGAAATTTCAGGAAATGAATAGCATACAGGCTTGTCAATTGTGTAAAGGGGATAATATTTGTCTATTTCTGGGATAAAACTGCACTGATCTAAACTTCATCTGTGTCAAGACTAAGCTAATAAGCACACGGTGCCCTCTAGTGGCTGATACGAAACTTTTAAAGACACAGCAATTGAGATCAAGTTAAAACGCTGTAGCTGATTAAACCAGAGGTGTTAATGACACAGCAATGGGGAGTAAGAAGTCACGTGACATATTTGTCTTAACACGAGTTTAAAACCGTGTTTAACTCCTACTACCTCACTGTTCTCTGCTAGACCCCGAAGCCATTTGTTTTGAGAATAGTGGCTGGCTGATGAAGTTATTGGCTGGCTAGCCGGCTCAGCCAAAACCTAAATGGCTGCTGCAGCCGCCAAACTAGTCATGGCTACTAATGGCTGAAGCTGCCACTTCATGTACAGATGTCTGTTATATTGATTTACTAGATCTCAATATTTCCAAGCAGTGCATGGCTTATATATTTCTACAAAATGCAATACAATGTAATAATATTTTTTTTTTTAAAAACACGATTTTACTTTCACAAATGATGTAGCCTATTAATTTTGTTATCTGTAGGCAAACAATTTCAAGTAATAATGTCCCTGCTGCTGTGTTAGAATAGGCCTAGATGCACACTTGTCAAACTTCACGGAGTGCAATTTCACACACACACACACACACAGGTGCCCCCTCACCTCGCCCTTGCTGTTGAAGCCCAGGATCTCAAAGCTGATGCTGGAGGTGCGGCCCGACTGGATCTCGTGCAGGTGCCTGAAGAGGTTGAGGCGAGCGCGGCCGCGGCCGTTGTCCAGCTCCCCCTGCGTCAGCACGCCCAGCAGCGTAGACTTCCCCGAGTCCACGTTCCCCAGGACCGCCACACGCAGGTCCAGGAACTGCACACATTCACACACACACACACACCACATTTATTATACATCTATAATACGGCTCTACGCAATGCTAGAAGAACGCTCCATTGACTTGAATGGGATTTCCCAACGTTCTACGTTCTCTATATGCACCATGTAATAAACGCTGAAACATATAATGACCACTGTCAATGGCCACAGGTTTTGTACTTTTGATTCACGTCTTTCATATCACACACACACACACACACACACACACACACACAGTAACCCTCTCACTCACACACTCTCATTCACAAACACACACACACACACACACTAAAACGGTTCCACAAACCTGCTGATCATCTGGAACTTTCCGGACCAGGACCTCAGCGATTTTCCGGCAGCTTCTTTCTATGCCATAATCTACCTCCCTTTCCCTGAGAAGGGTGATGTCTGCACCAACCCTGAACACACACAAACACACTATTATAAGAGGTTCTTAGGTGTGTGTCTGTGTCTTGTTACACGCTGTTGTTCTTCTGTCTCTGTGTGTGTGTGTGTGTGTGTGTATGAGTGCATGCCTTACTTCTCGGCCTTTGAGCATTTTAAGAGAGGGCCTCATGTCGTCGTCGCTTAGGCCCACCAGCAGGCCATTATGTGTGTGTGTGTGTGTATCTGTGTGTGTGTGTGTGTGTGTGTGTGTGTGTGTGTGTGTGTCTTACTTCTCGGCCATGCGTTTGAGCGTCTTGAGAGAGGCCCTCATGTCGGCGTCGCTGAGACCCACCAGCAGGCCGTTGTCCTCCACGCCGATCTGGTAGACGGCCTCACCACGCCCCTCCTGCAGCCGCCACTTCAGCTGCGTGGCCAAGTGCTCGAAACGGTACTGCGTCGGGTTCACCAGCTTCAACTGAAGAGGAGAGGTCAGAGGTCAGTCAGGAGGAGAGGAGAGGAGAGAGAAGGAGAGGAGAGGAGAGAGCAGATGAGAAAGGAGGAGAGGAGGGAAGAGGAAAGGTGGAGAGGAGATGAGAAAGGAGGAGAGGAGAAGAGAGAGAAGGAGAGAAGAGAGAGAGAGGAGGAAAGGAGGGAAGGAAGAGGTGAGGAGGAGAAGAGATGAGAGGAGAGGGAAGAAAAGGGGAGGAGAGGAGATGAGAGGAGAGGAGATGAGAGGATAGGAGAGGAAGAGAGGAGGGAAGGAAGAGGAGAGGAGAGAGGAGGAGAAGAGATGAGAGGAGGGAAGGGAAGAGGAGAGAGGAGATGAGAGAGAGAGGAGAGGAAGAGAGGAGGGAAGGAAGAGGAGAGGAGAGAGGAGGAGAAGAGATGAGAGGAGTGAAGGGAAGAGGAGAGAGGAGGAGATGAGAGAGAGAGGAGAGGAAGAGAGGAGGGAAGGAAGAGGAGAGGAGAGAGGAGGAGAAGAGATGAGAGGAGGGAAGGGAAGAGGAGAGAGGAGGAGATGAGAGAGAGAGGAGAGGAAGAGAGGAGGGAAGGGAAGAGGAGAGAGGAGGAGATGAGAGGAGAGAGAGGAGAGGAAAAGAGAGATGAGAGAGGATAGGAGGGAATTGGAGAGGAGAGGGAGGAGAAGGAGTAGCCTACTACATGGAGTTCACCAACTTCAGGTGTGCAGCAGAGCAGGAGGACAGGAGAGGACAGAGGAGAGGAGGATAGGGGGGAGGAAAGAGAGGAGAGGGGGAGAAAATGAGAGAAGAGGGGATAAGAAGTGGCAGCCTACTGAGTGGATTTCACCAACTTCAGGTGTTCAGAGGTCAGTAGGAGGACAACAGAGGAGAGAGGAGATGAGAGGAAAGGAGAGAGGAGAGGAGAGGAGATGAGAGGAGGAGAGAGTAGAGGTGAGAGGAGAGGAGAGGAGGAGAGAGTAGAGGTGAGAGGAGAGGAGAGGAGAGGAGGAGAGAGTAGAGGTGAGAGGAGAGGAGATGAGAAGAGAGAAGACAAAGGAGAGGAGATAAGAGACAAGGAGAGGAGATAGGAAAGACGAGAGGAAAGGAGAGAGGAGAGGGGAGGAGAGGAAAGAGAAAATGAGAAAAGAGGGGATAAGAAACGGCAGCCTACTGTGTGGAGTTCACCAACTTCAGGTGTTCAGAGGTCAGTAGGAGGAGAAGAGGAGAAGAGGAGATGAGAGAAAAGGAGAGGAGAGGAGAAAATAAGAAAAGAGGAGATGAGATGAGAGGAGATGAGAGAAGACAAAGGAGAGTGGAGAGAAGAGGAGACAGAGAGGATCAGTATGTGAGGTAAGGGTAGGCTAGTGGAAGGGACAAAAAGGTTACACTAGACAAAATAAACTGAGGAGGAATACAAATCTGAAATTAAAGGCAAAAAAGATGGGAGAAGCGAACAAAGGTGGTATAGAGGAGAATTCAGAAATCAATCAGAGACAAGAAAAGTCCAGTAGGCTAGCTCATTGACATGAATCAGACTCAGACAAGAGGAGTTTCATATACAGCGACAGGGTCTGGCTCACCTTGTACTCAATGTTGCCCTCTTCTGCCTGAGGAGGTAACATACACCAAGTTAGTTAGTCAACAAACCGCCTGCCAGTCGCACATAAGATAAGAGGTGAGCCAAACTACATGCTCACTTATCAACCCATGCTTAAGTAAACAGTCATCAACCGGCACATAGTAGTAAAACAGCCATCAAGGCACAAAAGTAAACAGTCAATCAGCGCTTGACATCTCGGAGCGGACGTGTTTAACCATGACTGACTAGCAGCCACAACTCCATTAGCATTTCATCAGTAGGCCTACATAAGGAACCAGATTGCCACACAATCTGTTTCGTTATCATAAAGCTGCGTAAAATCAGTGTGGGTGAGCAGGTGCTACTTCGCGTTAGCACGTCCCTGTGCACTGCGGATGGTTATATCCTTGCACTTCATAATCTCCATGCATGCTAGACGTACATTACTGAGAATTGGCTGCAAAAAATCTGCTAGAAGTGGTCCATTACATTAATGAAGCATCAATTATCTTGTAGTGCTGACGTTTCCCTCGCTTGGAATGACACAAGACCTCATATCTTAGATCATACATTGTTGTGCATTCATAACAGACCCGGGTAAGCATAGGCGATTAAAGTTCTACGGAAATGAATGCAACGTTATGTTTACCGTATTCCTGTTCTTTTGTCATCATAGCATGCAAATGCAACCTAGCTTTGAGTGCAACACATCTATTTTACTATATGCAGCAACTTGCATTAAGCTAGCTGTTAGCTAAACCGTTAGCTGGTAACGTCAAGCCTCACACACATAACGTCAGCTAACTACCTCCGGGGGTAAATAAGGTGGCGGCTCATCCTTCGGTTTCTTGCCCCTTCTTCTTTTGCCTCGTTTTCCTCTCCTCGTCTTTTTCGTCCTGTTATTGCCTTGGGCCGAACCACTGCCAGCAGTAACCTTAGCATTGACGTTACTTGTCTTTAGTCCTGTCTTAGTGCCGCAATGGTCCGTTAGCTGCACATCCATAATGGCTATGCTTACAAAAAGCCAAAACGCGATTACGATTGCACTAACGTTAAACCTTTTAAATGGAATGCAATGAATGCACGGCTCTCTCTGGACCTCATATTCGTTGTCGTGGTAAGGCCATGAACAGGATATGCACTATTCACTAAAATAAAGGCTGCTAGCTAACGTCAAATGAGGCAACACTCTGCAAGAAATGGCTGGGTTTTTTACGGAGTTTTCCTCTGCTCAAGCACGCCCCCACCTCCCTCTGACCACAACAAACATGACGTCATGCGTTCCTCGAAACGTTTCATCAGAAGGAATAGAAGAATAGAATAGAATAGAATATTTGCAGTCCGTATTCCTACAATGCAATGAAGAACAATTACTATTCTAATAACTATTTCACTAACAGTAGGCTAAAACGGCCATGAAACATTCACATGTTATTTGGTGGCATAGTGCTCTCTCTCTCTCTCTCTCTCTCTCTCTCTCTCTCTCTCTCTCTCTCTCTCTCTCTCTCTGTGTGTGTGTGTGTGTGTGTGTGTGAAGTCAGTTGCATGGCAGACAATCTCGATTATCATGGCTCAGTGGGGGGCCTTAAACACATTCAGCAAATTCATCTAAAAGCGCCAAATTTGGCACAGATGTAGCTTAGGTCATACTGAAATGATTACAGTTTTTTCTTTGCTTGTCACACAATTTTCTAAACATGTCCTCCAAACATCATAACCCGACACAAAATCTGCAAAACCATACACTAATTTTCAGTGTTTGACTCAGTTTTCAATAAAACACATTTTGCAAAACGCCACACACAATTTTCTACCTAACACACAAAAATCTAAAGGAAGTAACTTGATTTCGTTCTTCAAACACAGCCCATCAAAATGCCACACTAAATCACCAGTGCTTCACTCTTTCTCTTCACATGTGCAAACACTCTTTACTTTACTGAACACCATCCAATCATTGCCTTAGTATAGGTCTATGAATAGATATACTCTCTATATGGAGGATGGCTTAATCTACCTGCTTCATAGAAGATACTCTCACCTGAACAGGGCTGGCAGAATTGTGAGGATCTATCTATCTATCTTCATCTTTCACCATTGCGGTCCATCTTGCTTACAAGCATGGAGTAGCACTAAACAGCTGCTCCACCACAGTCCATACAGTCAACTATATTTGCTCAGAATTGCCCAAATCTGGAATTCTGATTCTCCCTCATACAGTATATGCCTTCCCTACATTTTCAATTAGAAAATTGGTGAATGCAAATTGTGGGGCAGCCGTGGCCTACTGGTTAGCACATTGGACTTGTAACCGGAGGGTTGCCGGTTCGAACCACGACCAGTAGGCACGGCTGAAGTGCCCTTGAGCAAGGCACCCAACCCCTCACTGCTCCCTGAGCGCCGCTGTTGTTGGCAGCTCACTGCGCCGGGATTAGTGTGTGCTTCACCTCACTGTGTGTTAGCTGTGTGCTGAGTGTGTTTCACTAATTCACAGATTGGGATAAATGCAGAGACCAAATTTCCCTCATGGGATCAAAAGAGTATATATACTTATACTTACTACTAAATGTAGGATCTAAACATAAGCAATCACAAATGTAAGCATTCCTGTGTGTTTTTCATGGTAAAAAAATAGACATTATGTATTCATCTGTAGCGTATTTGGTTCAAAAGTTGTAGTTAAAAACCCCTTTTTGGACAGTAGCCATATTGTATTTGGGGACTTTGAGGATCCACATATACCCAATCATAAATATAAATATTTTTTGTGTTTCCCATAGCTAGAAAAGGTGAAGTATATCAATTTTACATTTGTATCTCATCTGGTTCAAAATATGCAGCCAAATCCCTTTTCAGGTGGCGGATTTGGCTGCCATCTTGGTCTCAGAGATCACTAGGTCGGGCGCCCTAGCTAAATCATTTCAGTATGCCGTCAGCTGCATCCATGCCAAATTTGGTGCTTGTAGATAAATTGGCGCAAACAATGGGGTGTAACTACAGTCAAAACTGCTTTTTTGGACAGCGGCCATATTAGAATTGGAGGATTAAGCGGTTCAGATATACTGGGTCATAAATATAAACATTCCTATGTGTTTCCCATGATCAATTAAAAAGATGAAAAAGACATTAAGTTTGTATTTGTAGCTCATGTGGTTCAAAACTTATAGTCGGAACCATTTTTTCGGGCAGCGGCAATATTGGATTTGGCCGCCATCTTGGCCCCGAGGGTCGCTGGCTCCGACGCCCTAGCTTAATCATTTCAGTATAACTTGAGCTACATCTGTGCCAAATTTGTCACTTTTAGATGAATTTGCGCGAAATTACCTATTTATGTGCTAAATAGGCTATTTTCAGACTGGAGGTGCTGGCTAAGAGAGGCCTTGTAATGTCTACCAGCTGAACATTTTAGCCAAAAACGTTAAAGGTCACCTAGAAATTAATATAGATTTAAATAGTGTAGCCTAGGCTAGAATAGAATATAATAGAATAGAATAGAAGTGGACTGTAAGTGCCTAACAGTGATTTGTTTGTTTGTTATTTTAGTATTTTTGTTTCTTGTTATTTTGTTCCATTATGACAGCATCACTATAATACCACAAATACATCCATATCACATCACATTTCAGCTAAGTTTTTCTGCCACATATGACCTAATACATTTAATTCCAGATTCCCCCCAAAATAATGAATTTGTTGTAGTTTATCTCGAGTTATTTTGAACATAGTTGAATATTGGGGAGGACATGTTTCCCTCAAAGTAGGCTATATTAAGATTACAGCGTTGGATCAATGCAACAGTGAAGTGGATCATTTTGGAAAAAAAGTTAATCTCCGTCTGTGATTGATGTCTGCTGCCGGTGTTACATGGCAACTGGCTCCCGTGTTAACTGGCTGCGTTGATGACGTTTCATGATTGATGACGAGTCTTTGACAGATGTGGCCGCTTGCAGATTTGTCACTTTCTGATATACTAGAGACGCACACAAATATGCATGACATGTTTAAAAGTCAAAATTGTATGTAGTACTACATGCACTGGACCATGCCACCCAAAAAACAAACACCTAAATAGCATAAATTAACTTCACGTGGGTATCGAACCACGAATAAATTGACCTGTTTGCTTGGTAATCAGACGTCTATCAACTTGCGCCACGAGCCAGCTGACGGCATTCACAGAAATTGACTTCAGTTGTATGATTAAAAGAAGTCAGCTAACGTTATGATAATTGTAACAAGTTAACATAGCTGTTCATGTTATCTGGCTACCATGTTATCATGCTACCGTTGCCCAAGCCATTTAGTAGGCCTTCAAAGTATCATGGTTAAGTTTTACAAACGTTCCACTGAGGTTAGGCTGTGGCCGCCCCTACCTGAAGTGTCTGTAGAACAAATAAATCAGCAAATAAATCAAATAAAAATGTGTATCCTTGTGTTGTGTATCCTTTTGTCCAGCCTATTCTTTTAAGAATTCAGTTCATGAAACATAGGCATTGAAACCTACACTGCAATGGGCAGGAGAAGTCTATAACGTGTCCATATTTTACACAAAATTTGCGCACAGGGAGAGTCAAAACTCTTAGGCTTATAGGCTATTAACGTTAATGTCGCTGACATGTAAACATGGGTTTGATATTTTATTTATATTTTATTTCCCAATTCTCATGTTCATGCTTCTCCTGTGGCGCAACAGGTTAATGCTTATATTGCTTTTTCACGCAGTCGACATGGGTTCAATCCTCCCCATTACACTTTTTTTTATTATTATTTATTTATTTTTAGGCCAGCAACGCTTCCTCAATTTAGGCTACAGATACTAGGTGGCCACAGAGAGCCTGACTAGCAGTCAGTGAAATGTTTGAAAACTTAACCATGATACTTTGAAGATCTATTGGCTTGGGCAACTGCTGTAGCAAGACAACACCATCAGCCATGCATGTTAACTTGCTACAATCATCAGCTGACTTCTTTAAATTGTATAGACTAAGTCAAATAAATTTCACTATGACTTATCAGCTGGTTTGTGGCGCAAGTACGTAGATGAATGGTTATCATGTAGCCTAAGTGGTTTCATTTAGGAAGCAGGTTCGATACCCACGAGTTATTATTAGGCTATTTGTATTTATGTTTTTGGTGGCATATTCATGGTCCAGTGCATGTAGCGTACTTCAGACAATTTTGACATTTAAATATGTCATGCATATTTGTATTTGTTCGTCTCCAGTTTCCATCAGAAAGTGACAAATCTGCAAGCAACCACATCTGTCAAAGAAACGTCACCAGCGCAGCCAGTTGCCATGTAACACCGGGTCTGGTCATGTCTGAAAATAATTTTACTAAAATTGCTTGAGCATGCCTGCTTGATTCTGGAGGAGGACTAGCCTAGAAATCTAGACGCGCCCCTAGCGGCAACAAGGCTAGTCTAGCAACTCTCCGTTGGCTTGTGAGCTCCAGAAATCGAAACTTAATCAGGCCATTGAAATCGTAGTCGTTAGGTGGGCTTAACATAATGATTGATGGCAGAGTTGCAACGGGTTAGCTTGAATTCCCTGCTACTTGAAAACAAATAAGATGGATGTTGCTGCTGGCGAACAGTGTGACACGAGTTAAGCTTTTATTATGTTGGCAAACGTTTGAACTAGCCAACTAGCTCCGCTGGTGGGAAACGCATGGGACTCATAGCGCTGCCGCTGTCCTATTGCGTGCAGAGGGAATTTGAAAGACAACTGATTATCCCGCCCCTCGGACTGAGCACTGCGAACGGTGAGTGCCCAGACCCTACATTTTAATGTGGGTCTGGCTCGCCAGGCTAGAGGAGGACGCTTATTGCTGAAATACCATTGAAGCAGATTGGCAAAATGATGCAAGACGCCCTGCGCAAGAGTGAAACGAAACTGGGAAGTCTGTGGCTTGTGAACATGCTGAACATATGAAAATTAGTTATTCTCCCTTCTCTTCAGTCAGAAGGACTTAAACTCAGGTAAACGACATTAGTTAATTAAACAAGACAAACACTTCTACTGCACGCTTGTGACGTTTCGGGTGGGTTAGTCAATGATCCGTGATCTTACCCAGCTTCGCGCAACCTGTTTCGTAAATGTGCATGGCGTCGGGGCGGCGTCACTGTAAAAACGCTATTGTGTAAAAAACACATAACTTGTTGTTGTAATCGGCATAACAAGTAGCCTAGCAAACAACAGCAAACTTAACAAGCTTCCGCGTTTTATGGAATCGGGTGGCAAAATGAATTGCTTCTGTACTGCTGTCAGAACACACCATTGGCCTAGGAGTCCAACAATCCTGATGTTTAACGAACGTAGCCTAAATATGAGAGGACTTATCTTTTAATTGATTATTTGAATATTCCTGTATTGTTGTTTCTTTTTTTATGAATATAGGCCTAACCTAGGCTACTAAAAGGCTTTTGATAGAGGACACATCGTCAACCACACCCTTTACTCGCTATGGGCTTTCGCTAAGGCGCCACCATTGATGTCTCATAGACTGTATGTTCTAATTAATTAATTAATTACGGATTTCATGACTGCAAACTGTTTTCCAGTAGCCTACAAACTTTAGCACAAAGCACATAGCCTACGGTGTATGTGTGTGTGTGTCTGTGTCTGTGTGTCTGTGTAAGTGAGAGAGAGTTGCTGTGTTTGTGTGTGTGACAGAGACAGCAACGCATTTTTGATCACAACCCAGATAGCAAAGGGGCGTTGAATCCACGTTGAATCAACCTCCGTTGCTTCAAACAAACGTGGATTCAACGCCCCTTTGCTATCTGGGAAGAGTCAATGAGTAAACTCCCTGTCTGCAAACCCCTATATAGGTTCTATAGGTTTTTTGCTTTCTCCATCTCCATCTTTTTGAGGTTACTCAGCAATGACCAGAGTGACTCTTTGACCAGACATCTGCGTAACCATCAATGACATGTCTGACCCTCTGAGTTTCAACAATGAACCATCACAGTCTGTTGAGAGGTGGGGAAATACAAGAGAGAGCGAGAGAGAGAGAGAGAGAGAGAGAGCCTGTTCTGCAACACAATTGCAAATATATAATTACAGCACTTTGACTAGCTAAAGCATGTTTGTTTTCATACAGAAATGTTCCTCACAATAGATTATCTATCTATCTTAGACCACAGACACACAGATCTCCCTCTCCAGTTCCCAGCTGTGTGTCTATGAAGAGTGAACTTTCCATGGATCTGCCTTTGAAATTCAGCAGTGAATCCAAACCAGTGGGACTAAAGTGAGTAAAGAGACAAATTAAGTAACAGTAGAATTAAAGGTGCTCTAAACGATGACACACATTTTTTAGGCTAAAACATTTTATGTCACTTACTGCAAACATCACCTAACCAACCGCTAGCTGTCTGTGTCCTGAATACACTGTAAAAAAACGCGATCTCTGTGGACAGCCCAGGCTCCAAAAACGGCAACTAAAACAACCTGGGCAAACCTAGCCCATACAAACATAAAAAAACTGTTCCAGCAAATCACAGACGAGATGCGCGTTTAGGAGAGTTTCAATTGCACGGGAGCAGCCGGGAGGGAGGGGGGGGGGGGGAGTAGCGAGCTAGCTCTCTGTTTTGTTTGAAAGTCAACAGAAGTGACGTTACCCAGCATCGCTTAGAGCAGTGTTTCCCAAACTTTTTTTCTGGCGACCCACTTTTTAAAAATGACAGACCATCGCGACCCATTTCACTTCAAATCTACCCTGCAACCACCAACATTGTTTTAGGCCACAGGTTCTCCAACTTTTCTATGCCTCCCCCAACCATACATTGCTATAGGATCTAGATAGATAGATCCTGCTTTGAACACGGTAGTGTTGCATTTAGAGCACCATCAGCGTGAAAAGTTGGAAATGACTACTGAAAAGATACGTTTTAATGCGCATCCGAGAGTTTGGGGAAATAATCTGCAATTCGTCAGCATAGTAAAGCTGTTTCTGTATTTCTAAAAAAAATGTTGTAGGCTACGTTGCGTTGCAGACAAATGGGTCCATAACACTGTGGACGTCAATTCCGATGACAGCAAATAACTCAAGTCGTTATATTGTATTGTTGTATTATATTATATAGTCGTTATATCAGAACAAGGCTTTTGGGCAATAGCCGGAAGAATGCGCCTTTACTTTGGAGTTCGCGAGGTACAAAACGAGATAAATAGTGTTTAAAATGTCTATTTAAATTGTAGCCTAATATAATGCACTGTTGTGCATTTTAAATCAGAAATAAGAATGTGAGGAGGTTGCTATTAACTTTAAAGATTGCATCTACAATCGAAACTCTACATGCAAATTGAATATCCTTATCCGGTCTATGGATGTCTGCTTTAGTTGACAGCACGGTCACTAGATTTTAATCGGTTAAGTTGAGGAACTGGTATCTGTTAATGTTCGTGCAAATAGGCGGATTCATGTCCCTTGCAGTTTGCAACTGCGAGGTACAGGTCATGGCAGGCGCCCCACAGAACGGTTTCATTTTGAGAGGTAGATATCCATGCTCTGGCTCCCCCTCTGCGATGCGTTCGTCCCCCAGTTTCATGCGCCAGTTTCATGAGCTTTTATGACAAAACCGTAACTGTGGTAGTTAACAAACTACATCCTAATAGAAAACTGTTTCTTTCCTGGTATCAAATGACAAATGGTATCAGACCTATAACACAACATAAATTGTGCTGGGCTGGCGACCCAAATAAATTCTCCTGCGACCCACCCGTGGGTCGCGACCCAGACTTTGGGAAACACTGGCTTAGAGCACCTTTAAGTAACAGTATAATTGTGACCTATAGATTTAGTGAGCTAATCACATGCGATGCAGCAGATCTACCTTGCAATCAATAGAAAGAGCCCGCTACATCATCACAACAGAATCACAATCATGCTGCACGTAATCATTCTTACGTTTTCTCAAGGTTTCAGTATCACAATTTAATGTCAAAGTGAAATAGCCTTGGAGAGAGAACATGATTTGTTACTGCTGTTCTGTATCATTTTATACACGTTCACAGCCCTGTGTCTCCAGTGCCCAGCTGTGTCTCTGTGAAGAATGATGGGTCTATGTGTGGTCCTCCCAACCTCAGCAGTGAAGCAGCGCACTCTAAACCCATGTGAGTGTGTGAGTGTGTGTGTGTGTGTGTGTGTGTGTGTGTGTGTGTTTTGTGCCTCATAACATTAGCAGTGGACCAGCACTCTCTCACCCACCGTGAGTCACCAACTTCCGACTGTGCTTCGAAGACATGTATATTGTACTTTAGCAGCAACGTTTGTATATGTGTGTGTGTGTGTGTCTGTGTGTGTGTGTGTGTGTGTGAGAGAGAGAGAGAGAGAGAGAGAGAGAAATACTCTGTATGTTTGTTTCATTCCTACAGTGAAATTGAAAAGTTATATAATTTTTTTGTTTTTGTACTTCCAGATCGGATATACAGAGACCTCCCTCTCCAGTGCCCAGCTGTGTGTCTGTGAAGAGTGATGGGTCTATGTGTGGTCCTCCCAACCTCAGTAGTGAAGCAGCACACTCTAAACCCATGTGAGTGTGTGTGTGTGTCTGTGTTTGTGAGTGTGTGTTTGTGTGTGTGCATGTGTGTGTGTGTTTTGTCCTTTGTTGTTGTGTGTGCCGGAGTTCGCAATCTAACTCCTAGTGGGGAGGGTGGCAGCTTTGTAGCATGTGTTGGAGATAGGGTTGCACTATTAACACAACGCTGAAAATAAACTAACTCCGCAAAAATATGCAGTCTAGAGAAATGTTATTTATTTGACATTTTATTTCTCAATAATTTGTAAAGGTTACCGGCAAACACTGCATAGTCTCGTTATCGTGTTTGCTAGTCCCTTCCAGCCAACTACTTTCAGGTTAGTATATTAGCTTGTGTTAGGCACTGCTGAATTTCCACAGTGATCAACACACTGGGTTCTTGCTGTCTGTGTCGCTGTGACTTGTAGTTTTATATCTGGGCACGTCAGTCTCCAGCTTTAAAGTATTCTGTCTGTTCCACTTGCTTGATTATTCATAAATGGCTTGATTTACCAGCAAGCTGAGAATTGTTTTTAAATTGCGAGCAAATAGGCTACTGATTAGGCTCTGATATATATATATTGGATGAACCAAACAAAAAGGGATCAGCCTTTATTGGAATTCACCCTTTAGATTTCAATATGTGAATTTTCTGTGACCAATGAAGCTTTTTATGTTGACTTTTAGATTTGTTGTTGCTATAATTGAGAAGATAGTAAAAAAGGCATTAAACTTGGTATCGATTTGAGTATCAACAATCGTATAATTTCACTGGTATTAGTGGTCTATCTGGTAGAAGTGTCTGGTATTGTGATATAAAAACAGACTAACACGCTCAACACCTTGGACTATTCACAACTGGGTGCTAAATCCTCCTGAGTAACAAAAATTAGCTTTAGAAATAAAGGATAGCAGTAGAGTGCCTGGAGTGCTATCCTTTTTTTTCTAAAGTTTATTTTTGGTATTGTGACATCCCAATTGCCTATGGAGGTCTATTATGTTAAAGGCACCCTTAACAGTTTTTTTTACCTTAACATAACGTTAATAATTTTGATGGCACATAACCACATAACATGACGAACAGTACTTCTGCCATTGTCTGCGAAGATTGTAGGTTGTCTGTAGGTGATTATATCGGTCTAGCAACTTTCTAGTTTCGGGTAGGAAACTGTTCCCCCACAATCCCCCCTCCGAAATCAAAGCACAAAAGAGCTGCTATATGCTACAGGGATTCAGAGATCTTTTTCTACAGACTGCTGTCAGTGCAATCCCTCTATATTGGAGTTATGTTCATACTTTGTTGCAAAAGATGCATATTTAGTTTGTTTATTTTTGCGCTTCTCAAACAGAGGGGGACCCAGAGAGCAAGTCTTGTTAAGGGTGCCTTTAATTAGAAGGCTTAAATCACACTTGAGTAACACAATATTTAAAATCAACACCCCAAAATTATTTGAAACAACCTGTTTACAGACTTTTCTTAGAATTTGTTCTCAGAACATTTTCCAGATGTTTTTCATAAACTGGTCATAGTCTATGGAATGTAACGTTTGACAATGAAAAATGCATAGTGATTCTAGCAGTGAAGAGTCCGAGTGGGGATGTTTTAAGAATCAAGTAGTAATGTTCTAAGAATCCTACCAGGCTAAGATATTACCACTCATGCAACGCTTCTCATCCAATCAGGTAGCCTATTAATGGATAGTTCAGCCGGACCTGAAACTTTCATATCTGAGACTGCTCAACATGTTAATTCTGAATTTCAAAACGAAATGCACATGTACAACATTTTCTCAGAGTCTCCATGCAACTGCACTATACAGTCATATGTACTAATTGTACTAATGGCACACCATGTCATCCATTCTTCCTCAATCAGACACAATGACCATCAGTAGATTATCCACAATGACCGACTCTATGTTCTGACATGCCTTTGTTCCCCATGTGTCTCTACAGGGAAGGGAGTGAAGATCTGATGTTAAATCAACTCAAGGACTTTCACATGATGGACGCAGTATCCAAGACCATTGTTCACAATTGCAGCACAAAAAAAAGTGAGTATTTTGACTTCAAGAGATAAACTTTACTAATCATAACATACAGCATTAATAATATAGTTAATGCTATTCTAACTTCAAAAAATGTCTGAACTTGAACATTGCAAAACCTGAACTCTAAAACAGATAGCTCTGGTCTTTTGTTATGAAAGCCTCGTTCGAAGCCATTGTAAAACACACCTGTGACCAGATTTCAATTAGTGTTACTGTACCGAACAACAATCAGCTGCTGTGTCTGTTTATTACTTGGCTGCTTGTCTGTTGCTGAAGGACTGCTTTGTTTGGCAGAAAAATGGTAATATACATGGGCGAATTGTTGCATTTTTGTTTCTGTGTGTTTACTAATAGGGCTGTAACGATACACCAACCTCACGATTCGGTTTGTATCACGATTTTTGACCCACGGTTCGATACGAATCTCGATTTTTCTTTTTTTCCCTTTTTTTTTTTGGGGGGGGGGGGGCTAGACATTTTAATAGCCTCCCTTAGAACACCAGAGGATTACAATATAATATATCTATTATTTTATATCCTGGTATAAAAATATTTTTCTGAATGACTGATATTTATGACAGCACACTTTATGCAGATTAGCCTATAGCCTAGGCCTACTATTTTTTATTACAACTCTACCTCTTTAATTCAGCTGTCTGGTTGAAGCCTGGAAATATTGTAAACAAAGTAGCATATAGCTTAGCCTATCATAGTCTACTGATTGGACTGTTCAGTTTCCCCATGTGTGTTTAAGTTTCAAGGTAGGTAATACTTGTTCTCCTTGGGACAGGCCCTTTTGGGAAACGTTGGTATTGAGATGATCAGTCAACTTCAATGCAAGAGTTTTTAACAAATATGTGCAACATGCTAATGATGCTAAGCAGATTTAATAGTAATTTAGCTAGTCGTCTATGCGTCCTTGCTTTCACGATTGTGAATGTTTTATTTAAGTCGCGCGTGTTCATTGAGCAGGAGAGGGAGGGAGAGTGAGAGGGAGGGAGCGCGAGAGAGAGCGGGGCAAGGAGAGGGGGTTTACTTCTATACTGTTTGGTAAAGTTGCACACATAGTCTACAATGAAAGCAAGGAGAGGTATGAAATTATTATTTATTTATTTATTTATTTATTTGTTTTTGGACAACGTAGGCTACCGATAAGTAAAGCGGGAGTTGTGGGTTGCTTTTGCGGCCGCATAAGCTGCAAAGCACTGCGTGAAACACTAGAAAGGGTGTGTCGCGATTCTGCCTTTTCACACTGCGACACAGTATCGTGGATATGAATGTCGCGATTTCGGTTTCGAATCGTAAATCGTTACAGCCCTACTAATGAAACCTAGCTAGGTAGTAACCATTTTGAGGTTTGTTGCTTAAACAATTTCTAATGTTTACTACTATGCACTACTTACAAACGTTTCAACGAAAACCTAAAACAATCGCTTCTACCTAGCTCGAGTTGCTGTAGCCAACAGCTAAGACTTGTGCATGCATGTGATATTAATGCTACTTCTTTGTTGTTGGAATGTCAAGCAGATGCCGAGGTCCTGAGGAGAGTTATAGAGAATCACAAAGCCAATCTAAAGAGGAAGTTTGAGAACATATCTGAAGGCATCACCAAACCAAGAGCTGAGACATGCCTGAATGAGATTTTTACAGAGCTCTACATCACAGAGGGAGAGAGTGAATGTGTGAATATGGAACATGAGGTTTGGCAGGTAGAGTCAGCATCCAGAGCACAAACCACAGAAGACATACCAATCAACTGCAATGACATCTTCAAGCCCTTTCCTGGACAGGAGAGGCACATCAGAACTGTGATGACCAAAGGTGTTGCTGGCATTGGAAAAACAGTCTCAGTGCAGAAGTTCATTCTTGATTGGATACATGGGGTAGCCAATCAAGATTTAGATTTTATGTTTCCCCTTTCTTTCCGTGAGCTGAATTTGGTCAGAGATGATCAGTATAGTCTTCACAACCTCCTGCTTGACTTCTACCCTGAGTTGAAGGAGCTGAATGATGATGAAGAATACAAAGACTGTCAAGTTCTGTTCATCTTTGATGGTTTAGATGAGAGTCGATTGCCTCTGACTTTCCAAAAGAAGAACAAGGTTTCTAATGTAAAACAAACATCAAAAGTGGATCTTCTGATGACAAGCCTCATACAGGGAACTCTGCTTCCCTCTGCACTCATCTGGATAACGTCAAGACCCAAAGCAGCCAGTCAAATTCCTGCTCAATACACTGACCTGGTAACAGAGGTACGCGGATTCAATGACCCACAGAAGGAAGAGTACTTCAGGAAGAGAATCAGTGATGAGAGTCAGGCCAACAGAATCATCTCACACATTAAGGCATCCAGGAGTCTCCACATCATGTGCCACATTCCTGTCTTCTGTTGGATTGCTGCCACTGTACTTCAGGAGATTCTGGTTGAACAAGACAACACCAAGGAAATACCCAAAACTCTGACTGAAATGTTCATTCACTTCTTGCTTATCCAGACCACCAGAACGAATCAGAAATATCAAGGAGGAAATGAGCCCGATATGAAGAAGCTTCTGGAATCTCAGAAAGAAATCATCCTGAAGCTGGCAGAATTGGCTTACAATAATCTACAGGATGGCAATCTCATCTTTTATGAAGAAGACCTGAGACAGTGTGGCATTGTTGTCAGTGAAGCCTCGGTGTACTCTGGCATGTGTACTAAGATCTTCAAGGAAGAATCTGTGTTTCACCAGAGGAAGGTCTATTGCTTTGTGCATCTGAGTGTCCAGGAGTTCCTGGCAGCTCTGTTCATCTTTTCCTCTCATGGCATGAGAAAGTTGGCGGCATTGAGACCCTTCATCCAAAACGAAAGAGGTCTGCGATCTTTGCTTCAATTGCTTAAGAGTGTGATAGACAAGTCTTTGGAAAGCAGGAATGGACACCTGGACCTTTTTCTTCGCTTCCTTATGGGCATCTCTCTGGAGAAAAATCAGGGACTTCTGCAAGGTCTACTGAACAACACGCTCAACAGCTCAGAAAACATCAAGAATGTTTGCCTGTATATTAAGGAACTAAAGAGGAAGCATCTACATCCTGAAAGATGCATTAATCTTTTCCACTGCTTGTTTGAAATGAATGATCACTCCATGCATGAAGAAATTCAGCAGTACCTCAAATCTCCTAAGGATTGGAAATGTCAGTTGTCTCCAGCTCACTGTTCAGCACTGGCCCACATGCTACTGATGTCTGGGGAGGTGCTGGATGAGTTTGACCTGAAGAAATACAACACAACAAATGAGGGACATAGGAGACTGATCCCAGCTGTAAGGTGCTGCAGAAAAGCACGGTGAGTTAGCGCAAAAGAGTAAAAAGTTTCCATTTGTATTTGCCTCAAAATAGGTGATCCATTGTCCATATTTGTCTGTCTGCCTGTCTGTCTGTCTGATTGTCATGTCTGCCTGTCTGTCTGTGTGTCTATCTGTCTGTGTATTGTGTCTGTCTGTCTGCTGTGTCTATTGTCTTATCTACATGGACTATCCGAGCAGAGAGCTGAAGATGAGGGCCTTCTTCATGAGCCTATCTTGACTTTGTCCTTGAGGAACAAAAACCATTAAAAACAGCTGAACTGTGTGATACAGTAGTACTACAGCAACACCTAGTGGAGCAGCAAAGACACTGCCTCACATACGGATAATAATAATAATAATAATAATAATAATAATAATAATACAGTTTATTTGTTACATAGCGCCTTTCAAGTCACCCAAGGTCGCTTTACACACTAGACATTGAGACAAAATGCCAGACGGAGCGGCGTAGTCGCCAGCGTTCCCATGACATCAAGACAAACAAACAAATTTACAAAAGACGCACAAGACAAAAGATGCCTGATGGAGCGGCGTAATCGCCAGCGTACCCGAGACACCTAACGGTAGACATACAAGACAGACAACAAACAAAAATTAACAAGTAATAAAATAAATAAATAAATAAATAAGAAATTAAAATAAAGAAAAGTCCATGCAAGGATGAAAGTCTATGTAGTCTAGATTAAAGTTTACCTTTCTCAGATTGGAAAACAAAGTGATAAATAATAATTACTGTTGCTCACAGCACTTACAGCAAGAAGGAAGTTCGCTTACAGTAATTAAAGGGGAAAAAGAAGAAAAAAAAATAGTATTTAAGATAAAAGTCCCTCTGAACATGCTAGTAATCCTAATCCTTAAAGGGGAAATCCGGTATTAAATGGGTTTTAGATATATTAAGTGTGACCATAAGCTAGAGTAATGGATGAGGGGTGACCCTATCCCGACCCGAAGCATTCCGAACTTAGTTTTACCGATTCTTCCATAGCTCAATTAGTGATAGCAACCGGGCATGTCTCACACTGCAATAAATTGCTTCTTTTAACCCATCTACAAGTCTAACAAGAGATCCATACTTTGTCGACAGTGTAATTAGGTTCTTAACATTTAAAATGTGGCATTGGCAACATTGTATGTGTGGTGAACATTTATGTATAAGACAGTTTATACAGACACTACCTAGAGTAATTTTTCTGCTTGTTTTCCGGGCGACGCCATTTTGAATTCAAGACTCGATGAGTCTATCAACGAATGCAAATCTTGTGTTGTTGATGGGAGGAATGTGCGCTTGAGTGCGTGACGCACAGCCCTTTTTGAATGGGGGTGTGTTTAATGTGTGTTCATACATATTTTATAAATATACAGTATATTCCCCTCTTACTCCAGACTTGCTGGCTGCGGACTCCGGAGCGAGTCCTGTGAGTTTGTGGCTTCAGCTCTGCAGTCAAGCAGCTGCCTCCTTACATTGCTGGACCTCAGTCACACTGACCTGCAGCAGATGGAAGAGAAACTGCTGTCTGGCCTTCTGAATCCACACTGCAAACTGGACACACTGAGGTAAGTCCTTTTACACAGCACAAATCTCTGTAAAGACCTTTTTACCATGGAAAATGTGTAGCAGTTTATCTATCTGAAATCTGTCAAGAAATGTCGATCATTTTAGTGTTGATAGCATTGACAGTGTTTCCCCTACAATGTATTCAGCAGCGGCGCAGGCCGCTCCTGGAATTCAAGCGCCGCTGCAAAAAAAGTTCCCTAATTTAAAAAAAAAAACACGCAAGTGAACTTCAGGAACAGCTGGCGTTCGTTCAGGTTTGATGTCAACAAATAATGGTAGGCTATGTTGAAGGCGCAGTCAGGGATTCCACAGGATATCACGTTTGTTTGTGTTTATGTTTAAGTTTATTAGCAGATGCAATTTTTTGCAAAAAACGTAGCTTGCATCAATTATTTTTGAATGCGTCATGTATTGTAAACAAATAAATGTTATTATATAAATAAATGTATTAACTTATGCACAGCACTGTACATTCTAAATAGTAATAGTTTGTACAGTGGCCTGTGATTAAGCTTTATTTTTTGTAATTAATTGTAAATAATAATTTTATGTTGTGTGTGTTGTGCCATTTCATTTTTGTTTCATTTCAATTTCTAATAATAATGTAAGTAATAATTACTAATGTAAATGAACAAGGTGAAAGAAAAACATGAATAATCCTGTTCAAGTACTGCAATAATCATGCTTTGTAAATGCTTGTGTTGATAGTTATGTCATAATTTGTAACTCAATCTGTCAATTTCTTTTGACAAAATCCACCAGAAGTCACCATTTAAGGAGTGATTTTCCTACGAAAAATGTCTAGGGTAAACACTGATTGATATAATTAATTGAAGGCAGGTTGCAGATTGAAGACGTGAAATTTTATACTCGGAAAGGATATGCTTCTTTTAAGATTAATTTACATCAGACCAAAGATGACAGACAGATGTTGTTTAACATGTTATGTTACCTGTGACTGTTTTGTATGTTATATTTATTTACAGACTTTCTGATTGCAAACTCACAGATAAATCCTGTGAGATTATGGCTTCAGTTCTACACTCACCAAACTTCTTGATAGAACTGGACCTGAGTCACAATGACCTGAGAGATTCTGGAGTTCAGCTTCTCTCTAAGGGACTGTCACGTCCCCACTGCAAACTCCAGATGTTAAGGTTAGAGTTAGAATTTGTCAGTGTTTCAGCAGTTCTAACTAGTGATATTCACACATTAATATCCTTATCTGGTCTTCCCCGTCTCTTACTTTTAGCCTTTCCGGTTGTCTTATCTCAGAGAAGGGTTGTATTTGTCTGGCTTCAGCTCTGACTTCAAACCCCTCTCATCTAAAAGAGCTGGATCTGAGCTACAATTATCCTGGAGAATCTGGACTGAATGTGTTCATTGCTGGAGTGGAGGATCCTCACTGTAAACTGAAGACATTAGGGTATGTTTAAAGTATCTTCCCAGTAGTGTGTTGTTAATTTAGCCAGACTTGTATAGCCTATTTTAAATGCCAGTAAATTCCGTAAAAATGTGTGTGTGTGTCTGTGTGATATGTCACTTTCTTACAGGGCTGACCACTGTGCAGAGGTTAGAACAAGGCCAGGTGTCCAGAAATGTAAGCCTTGCATGTCTTGTCTGTTTCTTGAATTCTTCCTTTATTTGTTTGTGGATTCCGATGAAGCAGATGACCTGTTGACTATTTGTAACCGCATGGCAAACACAGCAGGAACTGTTACTTAGCCTGATTCAATTGTACAAATTTGAAATTCGTACGATTCAATGATTCCAAATACTGTAGGAGCCAACTGAACTGGGACATAAACTGGGCCAAAATCATATGTCAGCCATATGTTCAAATCAATATATCAGCAATATTTGTTGCGCAACAATTATCTCCAGATAAGTCAACTAATACTGTACATGATACATGGGTCTCCTTTTTCTGTGTGTGTGTTTGTATGTATGTGTTTGTAAATGTGTGTGTGTGTGTGTGTGTGTGTGTGTGTGTGTCTGTCTGTCTGTCTGTCTGTCTGTCTGTCACTCCCTCCCTACATTCTGATGAGGATGTTCTCTCCTCTCCTCTTATCTGCAGATGCCTGTGAGCTCACACTGGACCCAAACACAGCTCACAGAAACCTCTCCCTCTCTCAGACCAACATAAGGGTGACATTTGTGAGAGAGGAGCAGCCGTATCCTGACCACCCAGAGAGATTTGACTGCTGGTATCAGGTGTTGTGTAGAGAGGGTCTGTCTGGACGCTGCTACTGGGAGGCTGAGTGGAGTGGGGGTGGAGCTGAGATAGCTGTGGCCTATAAAAGCATCAAGAGGAAAGGGAAGGGTGATGACTGTAAAGTAGGAGTAAGTGACAAGTCCTGGAGTCTAATATGTTCTGGCCTCAGTTACTCTGTGAGGCACAAAAAGAAGAGCATTGACATACCTGCCCCCTCCCCACACTTTATTAGAGTAGGTGTGTACTTAAACTGGCCAGCCGGCACTCTGTCCTTCTACAGCGTCTCGTCTGACACACTCACCCATCTTTACACCTTCTACTCCACATTCACTGAGCCCCTCTGTCCAGGGTTTTATGTTTGGTCAGACTCCCCAGTGTCCCTGTGCCAGATCACATGATCACATGAGCTCACACGATCAATGGTTAGACTGAGAATTGTCGTCGCAAAATCAAAATTCCACTGGAATTCCAAATGGTTTTTTACACGCAGCCTTACAACACCCCAGATAGCAAGGGGCTGGCGGACCACTGGGGGCAGATCTGGCGGTCCGCTGGCATTTTGCTCATCGGTTCTCTGGCGGGTTGCAGACAATTTGCCCAAAATGTTGCCACTATTGCCTTTTTTCATTTGTCCAGTTATACTCGATATGTCATTTTATTAACTTTTCTTAATATTCATGACAAGTTAAATTTAAAGAGATGGTGGTCCAACGGCAGACCACAAGTGGCACGCCACCGGTGGCATACCACCAGTGGTCCGCTATCTGCTAATCTGATTTTGCTATCTGGGACTGTTTACAGTTCTATGAGCCATTGTACAATATAATTTTTGGTACAGAGATAATTTAGATACCCTTATGGGGTGGGTGCTTGTGTTTCTTCAGGAATCCTTCTTTAGGAATGAATATTAAGTGACACACTGCAAAAAATCAAATCTAACCAAGTGTTATTAATCATATATTAAGATCAAAAAGTCTATTTGAAGTATGAATAGACTTGGGTTCTCGCGAAAGATCATTTAGACTTAATTGAAGAAGACTCATTTTAAGGAGTCTTAAATACAAATTTATTCAATGCATCTGGCAGACAAATTTGCTTGTTTTCAGGATGAGATGTCTTAAAATAAGTCAAACTCTTCTTAAATTAAGTCAAATTATTTTACGAGAAAGCACTAGGTAAGTCTCTTCCTGAAATACTGAAAACAAAACCTACTAGTTGTTTTGATCTTGATATAAGATTAATGGCATTTGGTTAGATTTTATTAGATAAGCAGTTTTTGCAGTGCACAAACATGTAAAAGGGTGAAAATAGGGCACAGGCAGAAATAGGTCACTTTCCGATGTAATGATCATTTCTATGATAACCAGCAGCTAGTCATCATCTTTTATGTTTAAGCCCTCAGAACGCATCGTCTGTATGTACTGTACATCAGGCCCCGTCACAGCCCTGCATTACTGGCCTGTGACGGGGCCTGACAAACCTTTGACACGGAAATACTTTTAAAAATGCATCTAAAATCAGTGTTGGGAAAGTTCACTTTCTACGTGAACTAGTTCAAAGTTCAGTTCACAAATTTTAAAATGAACTAGTTCAGTTCATAGTTCATAATTCAAAATTTTGAACTAAGTTCACACTTTCCAAAAATGAACTAGTTCATAGTTCTTTTTTTTTTTTCATATGTTGCTGCGAGCTATTATTTTTCAAAATTATTGCCACAGCCCATATAGAATGCAGTTAATTTGGGTTGAGGATCTGTCTTGACAGTCTTTTGATTTTGTATTGGCTTGCACATACCTTGAAAGGCTAGCCAGGTGCTTTAATTCAATGTGCCGTTTCAGGTTTGCTGTGGATGTGACTGAAGTGCGGGCAAAGTTTGCACAGAAATGTACGATTTTTCCCATCCTCACCGACCTTGTCATAAAACTTGTTTAAATGATCATACGACGCCTCCTTGCTGCTTTGTCGTCTACATCAGCCTTTCTCAAACTTCTTTGACCTGAGGCCCAGTCAAGGCATACTTTGGGGTCATAGGGCCCACCTACATGAACCCACCCCCTCCTGCCACCCCCCATCAAATTATAATGATATCACAATTATTATTATTTTTATACTATATTGCTATACATGCACTTCAAAACAGTCAATGTTTAAAGTGCTAAGATTGTTCACAAAAGTTTGTGAAAACATGCACATCAGAGTACTGCTTTACTACTGTAAAATATAATTAGGCCTGCAATGTTTTTGCATTGTTGGATGATGCTTGCATGATAAATACTTCTCAAAACAAAAGCAATTATATGGGTGCCGTTGTTTTGGGATCTTTCCCTCATGCAAGCATCATACACTGATAGAATATTTATATGCTATTTAAATACATTTCATTTGAATGCCTGATTGTAAGGATTCAGGAAACACAACCAGCTTTTGTGAATGGTAAATGGCGGATCAGATCATGCGTAAATCACTGATCTGGAGATCTTTAGCTATCTTTAACTAAGACTAATTAATAGCTTTTGGCTGACTTTAATACTTAATGCTAGACAGTGTTTTATATAGTCTGTGCTCTGTTTTTATGGAAGTTGCGTAAATCCACGTCGTTCTATTAAATGTCGTTTCATAATTAAATAGCCTTCCAATAGGTTGAGCTTAGCTTTGCTACCAACGTGCACACGCATGCATTGAATAAACGCTCATACCACGACTTAATTCTATGCCTCTATGTTTGATGACACCAAATTAACAAGTATTTCCTACTAATTGCAGAAAAGTTTGTTTTCTTTTTCTGTCCGCAGTTCCTTGATCAATTGCGCAGCAAATTATCAGACGATGCCCCGGGAATAATTTCACTCTGCAGACCAGCATTGTCCACGTTGCGGACCGCGGCCCATAGTTTGAGAAATGGTGACCTGCATGCTGCCATATTAAGGCCTTTTTACGGTGTGTTTTAGCCGGGTTTTCATGTGGAAGGCTGTGTAGAAATCTGGCACCCTATTGAACGAAGTTAAACTGAAAGAGCGTGCCGTTCACAGACACCAGAATGAACGAGTTCACAGTAACGTTCATCAGGCAGTAATGCAGGACGTTCAGTTCAAGTTCGGTCAAAATATGAACGAGTTCATGAACTTTCGTTCAATGAACGCGTTCAGGCACAACACTGTCTAAAATGTATTTTATTCAAGCATATACTGTAAACATCCTGAGATGGCACAATAGGCATTCCTCGTAGTTGATCATGTCCTCCAAATGACTCGATGTTCAGATTCAAGAAAATAAATTATTTAAAAAAAATGTCTGAAGAAATTGAGTATTATTTTCCGTTTTAGTCATTGTTCATTAAAACTGGAGCTTGGAGGCTATATCCTGACTTCAAGTTTTTTTGAAAGGAGTCTGGCTGTATGTCATATTTGTGACACACAGGTTAGACAATACCACTGTATGTAGAGGAGGCTTACTGTAGCAAGCAGTGTGCTGTATGTATGTGAGGTGATGACAGTGATGATGTAAGTGTGTGTGTTTTGTGTGTGTGTGTTGGGGATGGGGGTGGGGGGGCAGAAAGGCTAGGCAATCAAGGACATGGGTAGATAGATGGAGGAGAAATCAAAAATAATAAATAAAAAGTTCTATGGAGATGTGCAAAAGTTGGAGAAAGTCAGATGTGTGTGTGTGTGTGTGTGTGTGTGTGTGTTTTGACGTGTGATGAAATAATAAAATAAATAAAAGGTCTGTAGCATAGGGAGAGGGATGTAAAAGTGCCATGTAGGTGTGTGTGTGTGTGGGGGGGGGGTCATGAGTGCTGAGGAGTGAATGAGTGCAAAGTCAGTATAGTGTGAGTTCAGAGTTCGGATGGCCTGGGGATAAAAACTTCTCCTGAGTCTCTTAGTTCTGGATTTTTGTCTACATAGGTGTCTTCTTGATTTCAGCGGTAGGAATAATCCATTGTTAGGATGAGAAGAGTCCTTCAGAATCTTTTGGGCTCTTAGGAGTACTCTTCTGGAATAGATATCTTGTAGAGCAGGGAGTTGAGTTCTTATAGTACGTTCAGCTGAGCGCACTACTCTCTGCAGAGTACTACAATCTCTAACTGTGGAGTTCCCATACCAGGTGATGATGCTACCAGTTAAAACACTCTCAACCGCTGAAGTGTAGAAGGCCTTCATGATGTATGTAGAAACTTCACATCAAAGCAATGCTGACTTATGATGGCAACCATTTCACTTTAATAGTAGACTATATTTTGATGCAAGATATATACAGCAAGAATAACAGAAATTGGTTAAAGCAATGTGGATAAATCTAATGAAAAGTGTCAGACCCTAATGTGCTCATTGCTCAAATTTATATTAATTTAATATTGAATGTCAGAGCAGGCTAATGAGATTCAGAAATGTACCTTAATGATGCATCACAATTTCAAAAGGAATGAAGCTTAAAAAGAAAAACATAATAATTAAGGAACAACAATTATTTACCTTACTTCGGTTTTTTTTTAACTGCCTGTTAAATTAAATATTTCATGGCGCCATTGCGCTGCATGGACACCAGGTGGCGGCATTTGACTACTTGCTTACATCAGCCAAAGTTCAATGCCAAGGCGCCATCTTGTGGCCCTGGAATATTTAATGTCTAGATTATGTTACGGTAAGACGTGACCTTGACAATCGTACTAATTTTTCTTATTTTTCTGATTCATTTTCTGATTTTTTGGCCCTTCCCAGATTACCAAAATGTTTTTGTTGTCTTTGACAAATGTGTTAGTATCAGTACTTGTTTGCAAAAGCTAAGTCTGCTAAGTCAAAATTCAATGATAAAATAGAGAGAAAAAGATTGGATTCTGTTATCAGTGTTTCATTCACATTCATATTCATTCATATTCATATGTATAATTAGAGAGAGAGAGAGAGAGACAGATAAATCAGTAGGGTGGAAAGAGTTAAACACAGATCAGTAGAACCCGTCCATCCAGTTCTCTATAGGAAGTGCCTGAGCTTGAAGGAAGGTTAAACTTAACGGTGTGAAGGAAGCGAAAGAAAGTCAAAACTGTGAGTTTTGTTTTAACTAAATGATATTTTTTCAATGCTCAATATTTCTACTGAAGTTTGGTGCTGTTTGTATTTTAGAGTATTTGTAGCCATTTTCAGCAGTTGAAAATGACACCAGAATAGCATAATGGGACTGCACTTGTTCTTGGATTCTTGGTTTGATTAAGATTATAGAGTTTCAGAAATACTCAGTACATTTTTGACAATTTTCTTGATAGACATTTCAATTTGTGTTAATTGTTGTGATCACAAGGGTTGATTAAGGGTTGATGATTAATTTGATGATTAAGGGTTGTGGTTTTCTGGCTTCAGCTCTGACTTCAAACCCCGCCCATCTTAAAGAGCTTGATCTGAGCTACAATCATCCTGGAGAATTCGGACGGAAGCTGTTATCTGCTAGACTGGAGGATCCTGTCTGTAAACTTGAGATACTTAAGTATGTTGACAAAGAAATCCCAGTGTCACACATTTAAACATTGTCTCCATTGTCTCCACTATTTCTTTATACAGAGTGCAGTGGCCTATTTTCAAAGGTGTATTCAAAGGTGTATTGTAAATGCTGCTTTCTATCTCTTTGATGCAGCATCCAATAATGCACATATCTAAATGGATCTGTTGCTAAAGTTGTCCAGATAAATTATGTGAAGATGAGGTGCGTTCAAATTCGCAAACATCCGCAAAAGTTTAGGAAAAACTTTTATGTCCTCTAATCTAAGTACAGGACAGAGAGTGTTTAAGAACTAGATGGGACCTTGTGGCGTTGTCACCCTGGGAAAGCCAAGTTCATTAAGAGAGGCTATAGTGCTTTTGCACACAATAATTTGATCAGAGCCTACTCACTATATGTCATATGCCAAATTGAACCTCTACTCTATTAACTACTTTTTTCACTCAATAACCGTCAAATGTGACAATATGAAATTGCTGATCTTTCACTATGAATGAATGGAACATTCACACTAACGATTCAGTGGACATTTTTTAGCGATGAACAGCCCGAGTGGGGATGGCCTGAGTTGTCAACACTCAACAAATGTCTGTTGAGTTTTGAATAATAGAATAAATGAATAAATAGGTAGTTTTACTGGATCTTATTGTTGTATAATAAACAAATAACTTCAGATTGATCTGCCCCCCCTCTCTCTCAGTTTCTCCGATTTTCTGAGCTACAATCATCCTGGAGAATCAGGATGTAAGCTGTTATCTGCTAGACTGAAGGATCCTGTCTGCAAACTGGAGAAACTTAAGTATGTTCAGAACCTAGGCCTAGCAGAGGCCTAGCAGGCATACCTGGGAGGGGATCCCATGGAGGATGGGGGAGGGGTGGGATTGCTCCTGGCGTTTTGGTGTCGGCAGATGGCATCGGGCGCAACTACCCATTTTTGAGGGGTATGCAACAACAATATTGGCGACCCCCCCCCCCCCCCCCCAAAAAAAAAAAAAAAAAAAACACAAACAACTAAAGCAAAACAAAAGGCCAATTAATTTACATTATTACCGTGCATTAGTGTCTATTGAATATGTTTTTAAAGAAATGCTGCCAATTTGATGTTTAACTTGATGTTACACTTGATAAGTATTGATAAATGGTGCATTGCCACTTTAAAGGGGTGGTTCAGGATTTTGGACATAGGACCTCATTTCCAAGTAAGCAAGTGTGATATTTATCAGTGGAGACCGTTTTCAACACGTTTCATCCAGTCCTAATTGCAGAGTTCGCAGGTGCTAGGCTAGCGCAAGTCAACGGTATGTGCTAGCCTGCCACTAAAAACAGTCTTACCCACTCCAAAGTACACCCGAGGCAAATAAATTATAACGCCAGACTATCGATGTAAATGTCCGTTTTGATAGTGTTATTTCTAACGTTATTCTATCCTTGCATTTCAACGATCGCATTACATTTTGAGGGACTAGTTTCTTAGCAGCGGCGGAATTATACTTGCTCCGGTTAGTAGTACTGCGCCGAAAAGTAAACAGTAAAGCGGGATACCTAGTAGTAGCCTTGGTAATATCAGTCCGCCGCTGAGATGCAAAATGACTACTACCAACTTCAGGGACCAAAGTATAACTATTGCAACGCGATGCGAGGGTAGTTGTATTTCTCACACTATTCTATCAACACAGACATTTACATCGATTGTCTGGAATTTGCCTCGGGTGTACTTTGGAGTGGGTAAGACTGTCTTTAGTGGCAGGCTAGCACATACCGTTGACTTGCGCTAGCCTAGCACCTGCGAACTCTGCGATTAGAAGGACTGGATGAAACGTGTTGAAAACGGTCTCCGCTGATAAATATCACTCTTGCTTACTTGGAAATGAGGTCTTATGTCCAAAATCCTGAACCACCCCTTTAAGAGAGTCTAAACGGTTCTCATAACGTCCTTTTGCCAGCTATTGCTCACAATGAATAAGGCTGATAGGCACTCTAGCCTTGTTTGTTTGCACCACATTGACAACACAATATTAAGTTATTACAAGGAGCCTTCATTGTTAGGATATAGAAACATGTAATGAGTTGCTGCTAGTATGACATTTCTGTTTACAGTTGGCCATTAAAAGTGCAGTATGAGCATGGTAGCCACCTAGCTATCTGAATGGAATAGGCTATGTTTCAATCGGCATTATGCTTAACAAACGCTAGTTAGTCTGTTAACATTCATATTTGCAAGCCTCCAAGTACAGATGTCATCACTTTAAATCCTACCTGTTGCCTTTCACCGTCCACTTATTTAACTGCTGTTGCATCCCTTGACATGCCATCTCCTTTTCCCTCTTTCTTTTTCTATTTTTAGTCGTCAACAGCTTTTTTTGCTGTATCCATCTTTTTCCATAGACGGCAACTCACTACTCGTAGGCCTATCTGCTCGCCCAGTGCTCACGGCGCCCCCACTCCCTCTTCTATGTCAAAATTCTATAATGGAATCTTATGAGATAGGGCGCCTACTCTTGCCTGTTAGTCCTCTAAAATGTTATAGAACATTGAGAAAATGTTGAAATGATTCAGAAACGAACAGCAGTAGCTACATATAGAAAATACCAAATATATTATTATTATTCTTTTACCATCGCTTTGGCGCACCTATGGAGCTGCGCCCCTATGCGTCGCATATAGCGCATAGCCACTTTTTGCGCCACTGGATGGCATGGGTTTCTTTTACCACCTCATCTGGGCCCAGTGCTGCAAACACACAGACAGTTCACAGACTGAGATCAAATACAGTTCTGAACAGTGCTAACTCATGCAGCAACCAGGGAAAGATACACCCAACAACAGTTCTGTATAACTATTGCCATTCATTGTGTAAGAATACTACAGTTCTACCACAAATGTGTATGACAATCCCTACAAAACAGAGCTATGAAGTGTTTTAGTGGTTAAAATTAAGCACGTGACATGAAGGAAACTTACTTTTACTGGACTTATTGGAACAGTGATAGGATTGGTTCTCTATAATCAAAAATCAAAACATGAATGAAATGTGTTTATTTCAGGTTTAGATGGAAAGCTACTACTGGAAGTGGTGTGGGTGGGTAGCCAGCACTCTTCCCTCTGGCCAAAAAAAATATCAATCCTGATGCAGTGACGGGGACACTGTATGCCGTCCTTTGGATCTAACGTTAAACCGAGGTCCTGACTCACTGTGGTCATTAAAGATCCCATGGCACTTAACGCAAAGAGTAGGGGTATCCCCGGTTTCCTGGCTCATTCAATCTGGCCCCCTAATCACCCCCAGTGTGTAGTAATTGGCTCATTCACTCCGTCACTCTCCACCTCAAGCTGGTGTGTGGGGAGCATTCTGGCACATAATGGCTGCCATACATCACCCAGGTGGGTGCTACCAAAGTCCTTTTAGGCAAGTCCCTCCACTCGGCGGTCATATTGCAACGCTATTTGGGCACTCATCGGGCATATTCGGCAGAAATGCATGTGCGCAAGGCTTCATGACACCAATTTTGCTCCAGCGGCACATGATTGGCACGATGTCTTCACATCACACCACATGATTGGCTCAATGTATTCACATGTCGACACTTTGGGGTGTGATATGTGTAGAAAACTGCCATATTGGCATTACAAACTAACCCCATGCATTTCTATGGAGGATTTTTGAGTGCGGTGTCTCCTCATTAGAAAGTCTCTGGTGCTACATATTGGTGGTGGTTAGTGAGGTTCCCTCCTTCAATGTGAAGCGCTTTGAGTGTCGAGAAAAGCGCTATATAAATATAATGTGTTGTTCTTGTTACTCCTGTGCTCTGGTTTACACACACACACACACACACACACACACACACACTTGCTCGTGCACATGCACACACACACACTTGCCCGTGCACACACACACGCACACACACACACACACACACACACTGTAATCTGTTACCTGTTGTAACCAATGTCATTGTGTGTTATTGTCAACATCTTTTGTAAACTGTTAGTGTGACTTTACTGGCATGTGTGGATGTCTGAGTGGTTGCCTGAGTGCGAATATCTCGTTCCTCATAATCATGTTTGTACTAGTCCAGTTCTTTTTGAGAAAAAGGTTGCCAAAAGGTCTATTGCGCTGTCCACTTTGCATTTTCTATATTGAGTAAATTGATGAAGCTCATTTTCCTGATCTGTGTAGAGCAGTGTTTCAAAAAACTTTTTTTTCTGGGGACCCACTTTTTATAAATGACAGACTATCGCGACCCAACTCGTGACTGTGGTAGTTAACAAACTAGATCCTAATAGAAAGCTGTTAGCTTTCCTAAGCTATATAAGGTATAAGCTAGGGGTATTACACAACATAAATTGTCACTAGGCTATGCTGGCGAACCCAAATAAAATCTCCTACGACCCACCTGTGGGTCGCGACCCAGTCTTTGGGAACCAATGGTGTAGAGCATATGGCATATTTAACTACAAAGCTTTTGGCTGAAGAAATCGTGTATACAACACTTTTGTTTCAAAACCTGTCTGCAGAACAAACACAGTACACATACATGTACATTTAGGTTTTAATTTTATTTTATCAAAATGATCAAACTGCTCTCCAAGAGCATGTATTACATTTTGATGAGTAAATCACAATGTTGATAGAAGAGGATTTTGGAATCAAGGAGAATTGAAAAAAAAAATCTGATTCTTAAAGCATTTAAAATCTGTGTGAAAATGCATGATTTTCAAAGAGGATTAAAAAAAGACAATGGTTTAAACATGGTTTAAAAAAGTGCTATTGCTTCAATTTTCTCTCCATTCCAAAGTGTCTGTCTGGTCTGACACACAGATTCTAAACATAAACAGCTTATTGAATTAAGCCTCAAATAGAAAGTCAACATTGTGAAGTATATGACTCATTTATTTTTTGAAGACCGCTAACATACAAATATTTGGCCAACACATTTAGCAATTTAGTAGACTTCACTTTGATTTGGGTGCATATGAAGCTTGGTTTAATCAATAAGTAAGCTACAGTTAATGTTTAATTACATTTTTTTTAACTGTACACCTAGTCAGATTTAGATTTTCGAGTAAGGAAGCCTTCCTTTTTTATTTTATTTTCAGGCCTATTCAGTCTTGCACAGGAACACGCTATCGTCTGTGTGAAAATCAGAAACAAACCGGATTCCTGGATAGAGAGGCTCAGTGAATCTGTGATAAAACGTGTGCAGGTGGGTAAAGCTGTCGGAAGAGATGCTGTAGAAGGTCAGCGTGCCGGCTGCATGGTCCAGGTACACTCCAATACGCCTGGAGTCGCACCCGGGCGATTCGATCAGGGTTATGTAATTATCATGACAAGCGGCGTAAGAATTCACGGGAAAGCCTTTGACAGTTTCGTCATAGTAGCAGCGCAGAGCCCAGGACTTGTTGTTGTGGCCGAGGCGGCCCCCACCCCCTTTCCTCTCCACGTCTTTGTACGCCATGCCCAGGTAGACACGGAACCCATCCCACTCGGCCTCCCAGTAGCAGCGTTCCGAGAACCCCTCGCTGGCCAGAACCTGCTCGACCGTGTCAAACCTCTCCAGGTGGGGCGGGTAGTCTTGTTCCTGGAACTTGCATGTAACCTTCCGGTTCCCATCAGACAGTAAGAGCTGCTTGTTCATGGTGTTGGTGTTCCACGTGAGCTCTCTGGTGTCTGTGGGATGGGAAAAGAAGGTGCACAGGGTGCCAGAATGGAAATCTTAATGTTGGTTCAAGTTCAGTACACACAGATTAATAACAAGATAGCAAATGACAAGATAATAACAACAACAACAAGACTGCTTTAACAAGGGACAAAAGCACTGAAAATAGCAGTGTGCATCATTACTATCAATAAGAAAAAATAATGACAAATAATAATACACAATATGAATAATAATAAGACCATGACAAATGCACTGTTATATTAATTCACAATATTGACAACACTATGGGACCATGATAAACGCTATGTTGTATTAATACACATTATTAACAACACTATGGGACCATGAAACATGCTATATCTCATATATTCAGATTATTTTAAACTTACATTTCCGGAGTCCTGACTTCCTCCAGCACTCTGCATTGTTCTCCACACTGTTGGATTATTAAAAAAAGTTTTTCATCTGTGTGTGTGTGTCATATTAAAAATGTATATGTTGGCCTTCATTCTACTAAAAATGAATGTATATTGAAATAAGATGTAAAGTAAATTTTAATGCATTGACTGAAATGATCAAACACAGCAACACAAACACAGAAGAGTGGTTCCAAAACAATATATCTCCAATTGTAAAAATATTAAAAAATCATGTTATTTAATTGTGTATTTCAGGTAATATCTATCAAATTGCCATTGTGTTGTTTTGATTGAGTAAAGATAGATCAAATAAATATAAAAATGTAATGAATGAAAATTAATTGTAATGAAGGATATGTAGCATTTTGGAACCAAACTCTTCATATCCCTTTCCCCACATTCTGGTACACTAACTTGAGGGTTTCCAGTTTGCAGTCGTCCTTTCTCTCAGAGAGCAGCTTGACTCCAACCTCTCCTGGGTGATTGTAGCTCAGGTCCAGCTCTCTCAGATAGGAGGGGTTTGCACTCAGAGCAGAAGTCAGAAACTCACAGCCTTTCTCAGTCACACCACAGAACGACAACCTGCAGCAAGAAATGAGCTATCACTCTCCCACACTATTCATTCTGTGTGTGTGTGTCTGTGTGTGTGTGTGTGTGTACCTCAGGATCTCCAGTGTGCACTTTGAGTTCTGTAGTCCAGAGGAGAGCAGTTCCACTCCTAAGTCCTGCAAGTCAGTGTCACTCAGGTCCAGCTCCTTCAGGTAGGACCCGTCTGAACTGAGGACTGAGGCCAAAATTTGGCCAAACTTGGCCAAAGAGTGGTCACCCATCAGATAGCAGTGCTTCAACCTAAATACATAATAATAATAATAATAAAATAAAATAACATGAAGAAAATGTGTTCTTATGAGCTACAATGTTGGTCCATTGATTCTAACTATACGGATTCCATGGGAGCACTCGAGGTGTATTGAGAAAGATGAGAAATGTTAAAGAAAGTTACCAAAAAAGACATCGTTTCAGTTTGTGACAGTTAACAACAGGGAACCACTCTGGATAAATGGGAGGAATCTCTGACTTAAATCATCACTTAAGGCGAGACACTACAGGTGAATAGGGTAAAAGCAGATATCACTATGAAACTTCCCCAGTTGATTACTTACATTAATATGAGGAAAAAATGTATTACAAGTTTTCTGTAATTTAATGTTTACATATGCAAATTAGGCATTATCTAATTAAATATGCACTACATACATAAATTGCATACATTTTAAGGAGCATTGGATACAGCCAGGTTCAAAATTATGTTTTCATTGTGTTCAGATATTAGATGGGGAAAAAATTACAGAGGGATTCATGAATATCTACTTTTGTTATCCTGTCAATCAAAATATGCTGTCAATAGCCGATTTTTGCCATGTTTTTTAGGCATAAAATGTCATGTAAGTCAGGCTAGGAATAATATATCAACAAACCCCTCTGTACAAATGTTCTACATATAGTTAGGCATAAGTCTAGAAAGTTTGGTGTATGTAAGTGCTTCTGAAGTGGAGTTTTCGTGCTCAGAGTGGGAGAGGGAACTCATTTTGAGAAAACAGCCTTGAAAGACAGCCATTGAGATTCCGTTCTCAGCCTAGATTCACCTTTGAACTTTCGCGATTGGTTGCTGATACAAAGGAAGTGTCCATATATGGATCACATAGCATGATAGAGGAAAACAGAGCTTTCCAATGGTACTACACATGATATGTTTTGGCTCACGGAGTGTATGCAAGGTTAGAATGCTAACTTTTGCTGAATTTAGGAGAAATATACAGGCGCGAGTAGACACAATATAATGAAATAAACACCTAAATGTGTAAATCATACTTTTTTGTTGTAGTAGTGTGATAGAATACATGCTAAGGTAACATACTAGCTCAAAATCTCGAAATTGACCAGTGCATGAAAAAACAATGTTTTCACCTGCCGTGTCTCGCCTTAATTTGTATATTAATAACAACAAGAGGCAATATCATCATCATCATCATCATCATCAAATTATTGTTACACAGTGGCATTGGTTATGTTCCATAACAGACGGCTGCACCTGAGTGTGTTCACTCTGCAGTCTGGGCTCCTCAGTGCTGCCGACAGCTGCTCCAGCTCTGACATCAGCAGCCTGCTCTCACTCAGGTCCAGTTCCCCATGGAAGACCGATGTCAAACACCTCCAGGACACCTCGGTGAGCTTGGAGGCTGACAGTCTGAAAAGGAAAGGAAGGCTTGCCATTGAAGCAAATATATTTGTTGTACATTTACATCGGGAAGGGAACAATAGTCACATAAGACTTCAAAGACACTTCCACCTTGAATTGGTGCAAACACATTCAAACAAACAACCTTGTGTTCAGCTGCACATCCTGTTGGAATATAAAGGGCTCAACTTGCATTGCTACACAATTTTAAAACCAGAGCATTGAGCTTTGGGTCTATCCTGGTTTATAGTTGATTTGAAACGGTCAACCAGAGTTGTGTGACTCAGCTTGGCAACCCAGGGCCTTCATTTATGAACAGTGCATAGAAAGGATTCTAATTTCTATTCTATGACTAGAATTTTGTATGTGTGTATGTAAAATCAAATTGGAGACTAGTCACACGCACACAGCTCCTTATCCACTGCACTACCACTGTGTCACGTCAGAATATAAATAAAGAATATAATTAGAATTGTGGTTTTCCACGTAATAAAGAATATAATTAGAATTGTGGTTTTCCACGTTCTACCACTAGGTTCTATGCATACACAATGTCAGAGATGTGCATATCTTCATGCACATTCCTCAGTACAAGTTCATAAACTCCATACTTTGTGTAGGAAATGATTGTATACAGGGTGTGATTTGTGGGGGGGGGGTGGGGGAGATTTAACCCCCCTCTGGTCTTGATATCAAAAGAGCACACTTGCTGTTTAGTCATACACAATGGTAAAGTAAAACTAAACTAAAGGTAAATGGTACAAAGGTGACAAAATTAATATAGGCTATTGTTAGCCATGAAATTAATAGGCTATGAATTTTTCGTCCATTTTTTTTTTGGGGGGGGGGGGGGTTACAAACTTATTCAAGATTTTTTCACAAATCGCACCCTGATTGTATGCACCCATTACGCACAGATCTGTGTATGCAAAGTAACACATTCCCTCTAAGGACTTCATCCAGTGTTTCATATTATAGAAACAACCTTGGTCCCAGATGCTAACCTCAGTTTCTCCAGATTACAATGTGGGGACTTTATGGCCTCAGACAGCAGTTTTATGCTTGTGTCATTCAGCACGTTGTCCCTTAGATCCAGTTCTATCAGGCTGCATGGTTCTGATCGAAGAACACTTGCCAGCATCTCACAAGCAGAGTCACTAAGTGAGCAACTCCGCAACCTGTGGGGAACCAAAACACAATTGTTGATATTATTTACATTCAGTGTGTGGAACCAAAGTGCTAATGGTTATATTTACATTCAGCCTGTGGGGAACCAAATCACTAATGTTATTGACTCATTCAACCAGAGGGGAACCACAGCACTGATACTACATCATTTAAATTGAATCCTTTTCACCTCACTGACTTATTTACGGGGCAAACAAATTTATATTTTAAAACCCCTCACCTTAATTTCTCAACGTTACAGGCAGGATTCTTGAGTCCAGAGGTGACTGCCCTCATGTCTGGGCTGCTTAGCGTGTTGCAGCTCAAGTCCAGCTCTGTGAGGTGGGAGCTGACGGACAGGAGAGCCCTTCCCAGCACCTCACATGTGGAGTCCAAGTTCCGCCTGCAACCCGCCAGACTGCAGAAAAGAGGTAATTGGAGAGACGATATATATATGGTCCATATATATATATGTGTGTGTGTGTGTGTGTGTGTGTGTGTGTGTGTGTTTGCTTCTTCATTTGTGATGTCTTTCTCACTTGCCTCACTCGAAATTTACATCTTAATATACTCGTATTGAGAATGTGTGCTTTATGTGTTTGTTTGTTTATGTTTTTAATTGTTTGTTTTTGTGTTGTATCTTGCTCACCTCAGAGTCCACAGTTTGCAGTAAGGGGTTGTGAAATGTACTTGTTGGTTCTTTATGTGTTTGTTTGTTTGTTTGTTTGTTTGTCTGTCTGTTTATTTGTTTGTGGTATCTGTTTGTTTGTGGTGTCTCTTGCTCACCTCAGAGACTGCAGTTTGCAATGAGGGGTTATGAGTCCGGAGCAGACCATCTTCAGCCCAGTCTCTGTGAGGTAGCTCCTTTTGAGGTCCAGCACCCTTAGAGGTGAGTGCTCAGATTTTAGGGCTGAGGCCACAATCTCCCCACAGTTAGCCGAGAGCTTGCATTCCGTAAGCCTACATCAGGGGAAAGAAAAACATATTTAGCCTAACGAATGGGTGATACATATTGTATGGTGGCCTCTCTATAATGTGTATTGTATCAAGAGGTTGTAGACAATAGGCATCCCTATATTTTACCTGGCTTTTGTGCACCACCTAACAGCCGGCAGCAGCCTCTCTCTCCCCTCGTCTCCCAAATTGTAACGTTCAAGGTCAAACACCTCCAGCGGCTCTTCTGAGAGCAGGATCATGTTGGCCAGTGCAGAGCAGTGGGCGGATGTGAGCTCTGTTCCGGGGGACTTCTCATACTGCAAGTAGCGCTCAAGTTCCTTGTGGACTGAGTCGTCCTTCATTTCTGTCAGGCAGTTCATGAGGTTTATGAATCTTTCGGGGGAGAGTTTCTCTTGCACCAAAGACTTGATATGCCTGATCACCAGTTCCATGCTCTTTTGATTGTCTTTTTTGTCCTCGTCCACGGGATCTGGCAGCAGCCCTTCCAGGAAGGTGTGGTTGGAATCCAGAGAGATTCCCACCAGGAAGCGGACAAAGAGATCCAGGTGTCCGTTGTTGCTCTTAATGGCTTTGGTTATGGCACTCTTCAGGAGTAGGTACAAGAACACTTTCTTTGGTTTCTTCTCAAGAAAGGGTTTCAGTGCTTCCATGTCCTTGTTCCTGAAGGAGGCGAACACGTGGAGTGCAGCAAGGAATTCCTGTATACTTAGGTGCACAAAGCTGTAGAACCTCTTCTGGAACATCACAGGTTCCACCTTGAATATTTCCGTGCACAAACCACACAGGACAGACGCGTCTTTCAGATTGATACCGCACTTTTCCAGGTCATCTTCGTAAAACAGGATCGAACACTCTTTCCCCTCCAGCTTGCGGAAAGCCAGTTCTGCTAGCTTTAGGATACCGTCCTTGTGTTCAGTGAGAAAAGCTTTCCGGTCTGACACCTTATTCCCGACGAACTTGTGGTTTGTCATCTTGAGCTGCGTGAAAAGGAAGTGGACATACATTTCTGTTAGGGTTTTGGGAATCTCCTCAGTGTCACCCTGATCCAACATGCTCTGCATAACAGTGGCAGTGATGCAACAGAAGACTGGTATATGGCACATGATGTAAAGACTCTTTGTTGTCTTGACATGTGTGATGATTTTGTCTGCCTTGGGACTATCGACAAGTCTCTTCTTGAAGTACTCCATCTTTTGTGCATCGTTGAATCCGCGGACTTCAGTAAACTGGTCAATGTGATCGGAGGGGATCAGATCAGCAGCTGCTGGCCGTGAAGTTATCCACACTAAAGCTGATGGAAGAAGGTGTCCCTTAAGGAGGTTAGTTATCAGTGCATCCAGTGATGTTTTCTCTTGTATGTCAAACACAGATTTGTTTTTCTGAAAATCAAATTGTAATCTGCTCTCATCGAGACCATCGAGAATGAACACAACCTTACATTCCTCGAAGGTGTTTGTGTCTCTCAGTGGTTTGAGCTCCTGATAGAAATTAAGCACTAGTTCCTGAAGACTTTTCTCGTCATCTTTGAGCAAGTTCAGTTCTCTGAAACAGAGACATAAGACAAAGGTCACGTCATCATTGGCTCGTCCCTCTGCCCAATCCAGTATAAACTTCTGCACGGACACCGTCTTTCCAACACCCGCAACACCTTTGGTCATCACTGTTCTGATGTGCTTCTGTTCGTCTTTAAATATGTCATTGATGCTAACTGCTGTGTGTTGCCTTTGTTGTTTCCTGTTTGCTGTCTCAATCTGCCAAATTTCATGGTCGCTGTTCACCTCTTCACTCTCTCCCTTTGTGATGTACAGCTGGGTGAAGATCCTGTTGAGAGGCTTTTTGTGTTCTTTTCTTTGCACAAGGCCCTCATACACAGAGCCATACCGCTTCTTCATGTGTATCTTGTGGTCTTTTAAGACTTTCTCAATAGCTGTGGGATCTGAGAAATTAAACAAATGCATAGAAAGATAGTTAGAAGATACTGTCACCTATTTGAGAAATTCACATTTTATGACCAGCTGTCTCAACATGACTAACAAGGACATCTGTTGGTGACTGGTTGTGTGGCATAGGTCAATGGAGGGTGGCTTTAGATAAATCTCAAATAAACCTCCTCAGTATCAGCCATTGAGTTATCTGAATGGGCCTGGCCTTCTGTACAAATTAATGTCACTAAATAAATGAAAAATATATAGAAGGTATTGCATTCCGTCCAAGAGTCTCGAGGCAGCTATAGAGGTAAGCAGGTAATTTAGGTAGATACAGCCAACCTACCTGGACCTTTTAACTCACTAAATAAATGAAAATTGTGCATAGAATCATTCATATGTATATTGTTCATTTAAAGAAGGTATTGCATTTTGTCCAAGATGTTCGAGGAAGATATGGAGGTAGGTAGGTAATTTAGGTAGATACAGCCAACCTACCTGGACCTTTTAACTCACTAAATAAATGAAAATTGTGCATAGAATCATTCATATGTATATTGTTCATTTAAAGAAGGTATTGCATTTTGTCCAAGATGTTCGAGGAATATATGGAGGTAGGTAGGTAAATTAGGTAGATGCTGTAACAACGGCTGACCTACCTGGACCTTTGGACTCTTCTGTGAAAGACAGGCTTTGTATGTTACAATGTGTTATTGTAGGAGCGATGACCTGAGCTCCAGTCTGGGCTGTGATTGTAGCATTTACTACATGCTGCTGCTGCTGGTCATTTCCTGTGTGTGTGTGTGAGAGAGAGAGTATGTGTGTGTGTGTGAGAGAGAGAAATAGAGAGAGAGGGAGAGAGGGAAAGAAAGATATAATGATGGGGAAGACGTTTAGAATTTGTCAGCATTCTCTATCTTATGCAATGTTTTCTTCATTTAATGTTGCATGTAAAACTTTTGGATATAATAATAATAATAACTAGAAAAGCATTTCCTGAAGGAAATACAGTGCATGAAAATGCAAAAATATGATGAGTTCATATGGTTAAATTATTTGCTTGGTAGATAAGGTTTACTATAGTTGGAATGACTGAACAGTTAAATAGGTTGATAATTGAAATGGTTAAATTATTTAGGCAGATAGTTGACGATAACTAACAATTGGAATGGCTCCAATGTTTGCTAGTAGTTATGCTAACTATGTTAAAGATAATAATGCTAACCAAGTAACTACGCTAACTAGCATGCTAACAATATTAAAATGTTAACTATGCTAACCATATGACTTAGCTAACCTAGCTAATAATTTTTATTAGTTATGATAACTATGCTAATTAACATGCTAACATGCTAATTATGTTAACCATGTGACTTAGCTAACTTCGCTTATCATTTTTAACAGTAATGCTAACTAGCATGCTAACATGCTAGCATGCTAACATGCTAACCATGTGACTTAGCTAACTTAGCTAATCATTTTTAGCAGTTTTGCTAAAAAATGCTAACTAGCATGCTAACATGCTAGCATGCTAACTATGCTAACCATATGACTTAGCTAACTTAGCTAATCATTTTTAGCAGTTTTGCAAAAAATGCTAACTAGCATGCTAACATGTTAGCATGCTAACTATGCTAACCATGTGACTTAGCTAACTTAGCTAATCGTTTTTAACAGTTTTGCTAAAAATGCTAACTAGCATGCTAACATGCTAGCATGCTAACTATGCTAACCAAGTTACTTAGCTATCTTAGCTAACTAGCTACAGTGGGTAGGAGTCATAGTTGATGACAAGTAACAGTTACAATGGCTGAACAGATAAAAGTTCAGTAGTTTAAAGGGTTAAATTGTTTAACAGTGAAATATTGTAGTGAGGACTTTTATTTTGAAACAGTTTTTGGCAGAGGAAGCAGTTGAACAGGATGTGTAGTCTTAATAGGGCCAGTTTGTATGCTTAAAGCCTGAGACTGGCAGTTGATGCAGCTGGCCCGAACACCTGCCATAGGATTCTAATTGCTTAACGGCTCTATTGTGATGTCATCAGCCCATGTTAAGTCTATGGGGAAATTTTGAACAGTTTTTAATTAATAGTTTAAAAAGTATAAAAGTTACAAAGCTGAAAAATACAAAGCACCCATGTCCTAAGTAAGACCTACGTAACATCGTTTGAATGAAGTTTCTAGGTTAAGCGGTTGAAGCTGCATTAATTGCGTTAGAAGAAGAAGAATAAGAAGCCTAGGAAGAACAGTACAGTGCATTTTCATGCACTGTAATAATAATAATAATAAAATGCCTTGGAATAACAGTACAGTGCATTTTCATGCACTGTAATAACTAGAAAAGCATTTCCTGAAGGAAATACAGTGCATGAAAATGCAAAAATATGATGAGTTCATATGGTTAAATTATTTGCTTGGTAGATAAGGTTTACTATAGTTGGAATGACTGAACAGTTAAATAGGTTGATAATTGAAATGGTTAAATTATTTAGGCAGATAGTTGATGATAACTAACAGTTGGAATGGCTCCAATGTTTGCTAGTAGTTATGCTAACTATGTTAAAGATAATAATGCTAACCAAGTAACTACGCTAACTAGCATGCTAACAATATTAAAATGTTAACTATGCTAACCATATGACTTAGCTAACCTAGCTAATAATTTGTATTAGTTATGATAACTATGCTAATTAGCATGCTAACATGCTAATTATGTTAACCATGTGACTTAGCTAACTTAGCTAATCATTTTTAGCAGTTTTGCAAAAAATGCTAACTAGCATGCTAACATGTTAGCATGCTAACTATGCTAACCATGTGACTTAGCTAACTTAGCTAATCATTTTTAGCAGTTTTGTAAAAAATGCTAACTAGCATGCTAACATGCTAGCATGCTAACTATGCTAACCATGTGACTTAGCTAACTTAGCTAATCATTTTTAGCAGTTTTATAAAAAATGCTAACTAGCATGCTAACATGTTAGCATGCTAACTATGCTAACCATGTGACTTAGCTAACTTAGCTAATCATTTTTAGCAGTTTTGTAAAAAATGCTAACTAGCATGCTAACATGCTAGCATGCTAACTATGCTAACCATGTGACTTAGCTAACTTAGCTAATCATTTTTAGCAGTTTTGTAAAAAATGCTAACTAGCATGCTAACATGCTAGCATGCTAACTATGCTAACCATGTGACTTAGCTAACTTAGCTAATCGTTTTTAGCAGTTTTGCTAAAAATGCTAACTAGCATGCTAACATGCTAGCATGCTAACTATGCTAACCAAGTTACTTAGCTAACTTAGCTAACTAGCTACAGTGGGTAGGAGTCATAGTTGATGACAAGTAACAGTTACAATGGCTGAACAGTTAAAAAGTTCAGTAGTTTAAAGGGTTAAATTGTTTAACAGTGAAATATTGTAGTGAGGACTTTTATTTTGAAACAGTTTTTGGCAGAGGAAGCAGTTGAACAGGATGTGTAGTCTTAATAGGGCCAGTTTGTATGCTTAAAGCCTGAGACTGGCAGTTGAAACAGGTGGCCCGAACACCTGCCATAGGATTCTAATTGCTTAACGGCCGTATTGTGATGTCATAATCATAATGTTAAGTCAATGGGGAAATTTTGATTAGTTTTTAATTAATAGTTTAAAAAGTATAAAAGTTACAAAGTTGAAAAATACAAAGCTCACATGTCCTAATTAAGACCTACGTAACATAGTTTGAATGAAGTTTCTACGTTAAACGGTTGAAGCTGCATTAAGTGCGTTAGAAGAAGAATAATAATAACTAGAAAAGCATTTCCTGAAGGAAATACAGTGCATGAAAATGCAAAAAATATGATGTAAAATATCATACAGAGTAAAAACAAACTATATTGGTTGCTAGGTAGATGAGGTTTAATATAGTTGGAGTGACTGAACAGTTAAATAGGTGGATAGTTTATATGGTTAAATTATTTGCTTGGAAGATAAGGTTTAATATAGTTGGAATGATTGAACGGTTAAATAGGTGGACAATACTTAACTTAGTTAACTTAGCTAATGTATTTTTAGTAGTTAGCAATGCTAACATGCTAACTATGTTAACCAATGTGACTTAGCTAATCTAGCTAATCATTTTTAGCAGTTTTGCTAACTATGCTAACTAGCATGCTAACATGTTAGCATGCTAACTATGCTAACCATGTGACTTAGCTAACTTAGCTTATCATTTTTAGCAGTTTTGTAAAAAATGCTAACTAGCATGCTAACATGTTAGCATGCTAACTATGCTAACCATGTGACTTAGCTAACTTAGCTAATCATTTTTAGCAGTTTTGTAAAAAATGCTAACTAGCATGCTAACATGCTAGCATGCTAACATGCTAGCATGCTAACTATGCTAACCATGCTAACTAGCTACAGTGGGTAGGAGTCATAGTTGATGACAAGTAACAGTTACAATGGCTGAACAGTTAAAAAGTTCAGTAGTTTAAAGGGTTAAATTGTTTAACAGTGAAATATTGTAGTGAGGACTTTTATTTTGAAACAGTTTTTGGCAGAGGAAGCAGTTGAACAGGATGTGTAGTCTTAATAGGGCCAGTTTGTATGCTTAAAGCCTGAGACTGGCAGTTGAAACAGGTGGCCCGAACACCTGCCATAGGATTCTAATTGCTTAACGGCCGTATTGTGATGTCATAATCATAATGTTAAGTCAATGGGGAAATTTTGATTAGTTTTTAATTAATAGTTTAAAAAGTATAAAAGTTACAAAGTTGAAAAATACAAAGCTCACATGTCCTAATTAAGACCTACGTAACATAGTTTGAATGAAGTTTCTACGTTAAACGGTTGAAGCTGCATTAAGTGCGTTAGAAGAAGAATAATAATAACTAGAAAAGCATTTCCTGAAGGAAATACAGTGCATGAAAATGCAAAAAATATGATGTAAAATATCATACAGAGTAAAAACAAACTATATTGGTTGCTAGGTAGATGAGGTTTAATATAGTTGGAGTGACTGAACAGTTAAATAGGTGGATAGTTTATATGGTTAAATGATTTGCTTGGTAGATAAGGTTTAATATAGTTGGAATGATTGAACGGTTAAATAGGTGGATAATACTTAACTTAGTTAACTTAGCTAATGTTTTCATTTTTAGTAGTTATGCTAACTAGCATGTTAGCAATGCTAACATACTAACTATGTTAACCATGTTACTTAGCTAATCATTTTTACTTAACTTAGTTAACTTACTTAACTTAGCTAATCATTTTTAATAGTTTTGCTAAAAATGCTAACTAGCATGCTAACTATGCTAACCATGTGACTTAGCTAACTTAGCTAATCATTTTTAGCAGTTTTGCTAAAAATGCTAATTAGCATGCTAACTAGCATGCTAACATGCTAGCATGCTAACTATGCTAACCATGTGACTTAGCTAACTTAGCTAATCATTTTTAGCAGTTTTGTTAAAAATGCTAACTAGCATGCTAACATGCTAGCATGCTAACTATGCTAACCATGTGACTTAGCTAACTTAGCTAATCATTTTTAGCAGTTATGATAACTATGCTAATTAGCATGCTAACATGCTAGCATGCTAACCATGTGACTTAGCTAACTTAGCTAATCATTTTTAGCAGTTTTGAAAAAATGCTAACTAGCATGCTAACATGCTAGCATGCTAATTATGCTAACCATGTGACTTAGCTAACTTAGCTAATCATTTTTAGCAGTTTTGCTAAAAATGCTAACTAGCATGCTAACATGCTAGCATGCTAACTATGCTAACCAAGTTACTTAGCTAACTTAGCTAACTAGCTACAGTGGGTAGGAGTCATAGTTGATGACAAGTAACAGTTACAATGGCTGAACAGTTAAAAAGTTCAGTAGTTTAAAGGGTTAAATTGTTTAACAGTGAAATATTGTAGTGAGGACTTTTATTTTGAAACAGTTTTTGGCAGAGGAAGCAGTTGAACAGGATGTGTAGTCTTAATAGGGCCAGTTTGTATGCTTAAAGCCTGAGAATGGCAGTTGGGCCAGCTGGCCTGAACACCTGCCATAAGATTCTAATTGCTGTGATGTCATAAAGGGCAATGTTAAGTCAATGGGAAAATTTTGATAGTTTTTAATTAATAGTTTAAAAAGTATAAAAGTTACAAAGTTGAAAAATACAAAGCCCACATGTCCTAATTAAGACCTACGCGTCAATGTTTGAATGAAGTTTCTACGTTAAACGGTTGAAGCTGCATTAACTGCGTTAGAAGAAGAGGAATAATAAGAATAAGAAGCCTAGGAAGAACAGTACAGTGCATTTTCATGCACTGTAATAATAATAATAAAATGCCTTGGAATAACAGTACAGTGCATTTTCATGCACTGTAATAAAATGCCTTGGAATAACAGTACAGTGCATTTTCATGCACTGTAATAATAATAAAATGCCTTGGAATAACAGTACAGTGCATTTTCATGCACTGTAATAAGAAGAAGCCTAGGAAGAACAGTACAGTGCATTTTCATGCACTGTAATAATCGTAAGAATAAGAAGACTTGGAAGAACAGTATAGTGCATTTTCATGCACTATAATAATATTAATACTAGAAAAGCATTTCCTGAAGGAAATACAGTGCATGAAAATGCAAAAAATATGATGTAAAATATCATACAGAGTAAAAACAAACTATATTGGTTGCTAGGTAGATGAGGTTTAATATAGTTGGAGTGACTGAACAGTTAAATAGGTGGATAGTTTATATGGTTAAATGATTTGCTTGGTAGATAAGGTTTAATATAGTTGGAATGATTGAACGGTTAAATAGGTGGATAATACTTAACTTAGTTAACTTAGCTAATGTTTTCATTTTTAGTAGTTATGCTAACTAGCATGTTAGCAATGCTAACATGCTAACTATGTTAACCATGTTACTTAGCTAATCATTTTTACTTAACTTAGTTAACTTACTTAACTTAGCTAATCATTTTTAATAGTTTTGCTAAAAATGCTAACTAGCATGCTAACGTGTTAGCATGCTAACTATGCTAACCATGTGACTTAGCTAACTTAGCCAATCATTTTTAGCAGTTTTGCTAAAAATGCTAACTAACATGCTAGCATGCTAACTATGCTAACCATGTGACTTAGTGAACTTAGCTGATCATTTTTAGCAGTTTTGCTAAAAATGCTAACTAGCATGCTAACATGTTAGCATGCTAACTATGCTAACCATGTGACTTAGCTAACTTAGCTAATCATTTTTAGCAGTTTTGTAAAAAATGCTAACTAGCATGCTAACATGCTAGCATGCTAACATACTAGCATGCTAACTATGCTAACCATGCTAACTAGCTACAGTGGGTAGGAGTCATAGTTGATGACAAGTAACAGTTACAATGGCTGAACAGTTAAAAAGTTCAGTAGTTTAAAGGGTTAAATTGTTTAACAGTGAAATATTGTAGTGAGGACTTTTATTTTGAAACAGTTTTTGGCAGAGGAAGCAGTTGAACAGGATGTGTAGTCTTAATAGGGCCAGTTTGTATGCTTAAAGCCTGAGACTGGCAGTTGAAACAGGTGGCCCGAACACCTGCCATAGGATTCTAATTGCTTAACGGCCGTATTGTGATGTCATAATCATAATGTTAAGTCAATGGGGAAATTTTGATTAGTTTTTAATTAATAGTTTAAAAAGTATAAAAGTTACAAAGTTGAAAAATACAAAGCTCACATGTCCTAATTAAGACCTACGTAACATAGTTTGAATGAAGTTTCTACGTTAAACGGTTGAAGCTGCATTAAGTGCGTTAGAAGAAGAATAATAATAATAATAATAATAACTAGAAAAGCATTTCCTGAAGGAAATACAGTGCATGAAAATGCAAAAAATATGATGTAAAATATCATACAGAGTAAAAACAAACTATATTGGTTGCTAAGTAGATGAGGTTTAATATAGTTGGAATGACTGAACAGTTAAATAGGTGGATAGTTTAAATGGTTAAATTATTAAAGTAGATAGTTGACGATAACTGACAGTTGGAATGGCTCTAATGTTTGCTAGTAGTTATGATAACTATGTTAACAAAGATAATAATATTAACCAAGTTACTATGCTAACTAGCATGTTAACAATGTTAAAATGCTAATTATGTTAACCATGTTACTTAGCTAACTTAGCTAATCATTTTTAGCTGTTTTGCAAAAAATGCTAACTAGCATGCTAACATGCTAGCATGCTAACTATGCTAACCATGTGTCTTAGCTAACTTAGCTAATCGTTTTTAGCTGTTTTGCAAAAAATGCTAACTAGCATGCTAACATGCTAGCATGCTAACTATGCTAACCATGTGACTTAGCTAACTTAGCTAATCGTTTTTAGCAGTTTTGCTAAAAATGCTAACTAGCATGCTAACATGCTAGCATGCTAACTATGCTAACCATGTGACTTAGCTAACTTAGCTAATCGTTTTTAACAGTTTTGCTAAAAATGCTAACTAGCATGCTAACTAGCATGCTAACATGCTAGCATGCTAACATGCTAGCATGCTAACTATGCTAACCATGCTAACTAGCTACAGTGGGTAGGAGTCATAGTTGATGACAAGTAACAGTTACAATGGCTGAACAGTTAAAAAGTTCAGTAGTTTAAAGGGTTAAATTGTTTAACAGTGAAATATTGTAGTGAGGACTTTTATTTTGAAACAGTTTTTGGCAGAGGAAGCAGTTGAACAGGATGTGTAGTCTTAATAGGGCCAGTTTGTATGCTTAAAGCCTGAGAATGGCAGTTGGGCCAGCTGGCCTGAACACCTGCCATAAGATTCTAATTGCTGTGATGTCATAAAGGGCAATGTTAAGTCAATGGGAAAATTTTGATAGTTTTTAATTAATAGTTTAAAAAGTATAAAAGTTACAAAGTTGAAAAATACAAAGCCCACATGTCCTAATTAAGACCTACGCGTCAATGTTTGAATGAAGTTTCTACGTTAAACGGTTGAAGCTGCATTAACTGCGTTAGAAGAAGAGGAATAATAAGAATAAGAAGAAGCCTAGGAAGAACAGTACAGTGCATTTTCATGCACTGTAATAATAAAATGCCTTGGAATAACAGTACAGTGCATTTTCATGCACTGTAATAACTAGAAAAGCATTTCCTGAAGGAAATACAGTGCATGAAAATGCAAAAAATATGATGTAAAATATCATACAGAGTAAAAACAAACTATATTGGTTGCTAGGTAGATGAGGTTTAATATAGTTGGAGTGACTGAACAGTTAAATAGGTGGATAGTTTATATGGTTAAATGATTTGCTTGGAAGATAAGGTTTAATAAAGTTGGAATGATTGAACGGTTAAATAGGTGGACAATACTTAACTTAGTTAACTTAGCTAATGCATTTTTAGTAGTTAGCAATGCTAACATGCTAACTATGTTAACCATGTGACTTAGCTAATCTAGCTAATCATTTTTAGCAGTTTTGCTAACTATGCTAACTAGCATGCTAACATGTTAGCATGCTAACTATGCTAGCATGCTAACTATGCTAACCATGTGACTTAGCTAACTTAGCTAATCATTTTTAGCAGTTTTGTAAAAAATGCTAACTAGCATGCTAACATGCTAGCATGCTAACTATGCTAACCATGTGACTTAGCTAACTTAGCTAATCATTTTTAACAGTTTTGCAAAAAATGCTAACTAGCATGCTAACTAGCATGCTAACATGCTAGCATGCTAACTATGCTAACCAAGTTACTTAGCTAACTTAGCTAACTAGCTACAGTGGGTAGGAGTCATAGTTGATGACAAGTAACAGTTACAATGGCTGAACAGTTAAAAAGTTCAGCAGTTTAAAGGGTTAAATTGTTTAACAGTGAAATATTGTAGTGAGGACTTTTATTTTGAAACAGTTTTTGGCAGAGGAAGCAGTTGAATAGGGTGTGTAGTCTTAATAGGGCCAGTTTGTATGCTTAAAGCCTGAGAATGGCAGTTGGGCCAGCTGGCCTGGCCACCTGCCACAAGATTCTAATTGCGATGATGTCATAAAGGGCAATGTTAAGTCAATGGGGATTTTTTAAAAGTTAATAATTAATAGTTTAAAAAGTATAAAAGTTACAAAGTTGAAAAATACATAGCCCCTATGACACAAGTAAGACCTACGTAACAAAGTTTGAATGAAGTTTCTACGTTAAACGGTTGAAGCTGCATTAAACGCGTTAGAAGAAGAAGTATAATAAGAATAAAATGCCTAGGAAGAACAGTACAGTGCATTTTCATGCACTGTAATAATAATAACTAGAAAAGCATTTCCTGAAGGAAATACAGTGCATGAAAATGCAAAAAATATGATGTAAAATATCATACAGAGTAAAAACAAACTATATTGGTTGCTAGGTAGATGAGGTTTAATATAGTTGGAGTGACTGAACAGTTAAATAGGTGGATAGTTTATATGGTTAAATGATTTGCTTGGTAGAGAAGGTTTAATATAGTTGGAATGATTGAACGGTTAAATAGGTGGATAATACTTAACTTAGTTAACTTAGCTAATGTTTTCATTTTTAGTAGTTATGCTAACTAGCATGTTAGCAATGCTAACATGCTAACTATGTTAACCATGTGACTTAGCTAACCTAGCTAATTATTTTTAGCAGTTTTGCTAAAAATGCTAACTAGCATGCTAACATGCTAGCATGCTAACTATGCTAACCATGTGACTTAGCTAACTTAGCTAATCATTTTTAGCAGTTTTATTAAAAATGCTAACTAGCATGCTAACATGTTAGCATGTTAACATGCTAACTATGCTAACCATGTGACTTAGCTAACTTAGCTAATAATTTTTAGCAGTTTTGTTAAAAATGCTAACTAGCATGCTAACATGCTAGCATGCTAACATGCTAGCATGCTAACTATGCTAACCATGTGACTTAGCTAACTTAGCTAATCATTTTTAGCAGTTTTTCAAAAAATGCTAACTAGCATGCTAACATGCTAGCATGCTAACTATGCTAACCATGTGACTTAGCTAACTTAGCTAATCATTTTTAACAGTTTTGTAAAAAATGCTAACTAGCATGCTAACATGCTAGCATGCTAACCATGCTAACTAGCTACAGTGGGTGGGAGTCATAGTTGATGACAAGTAACAGTTACAATGGTTGAACAGTTAAAAAGTTCATTAGTTTAAAGGGTTAAATTGTTTAACAGTGAAATATTGTAGTGATGACTTTTATTTTGAAACAGTTTTTGGCAGAGGAAGCAGTTGGACAGGATGTGTAGTCTTAATAGGGCCAGTTTGTATGCTTAAAGCCTGAGAATGGCAGTTGGTCCAGGTGGCCCGAACACCTGCCATAGGATTCTAATTGCTTAACTGCCGTATTGTGATGTCATAATCATAATGTTAAGTCAATGGGGAAATTTTGATTAGTTTTTAATTAATAGTTTAAAAAGTATAAAAGTTACAAAGTTGAAAAATACAAAGCTCACATGTCCTAAGTAAGACCTACGTAACATAGTTTGAATGAAGTTTCTACGTTAAACGGTTGAAGCTGCATTAAGTGCGTTAGAAGAAGAATAATAATAACTAGAAAAGCATTTCCTGAAGGAAATACAGTGCATGAAAACGCAAAAATATCATGAGTTCATATGGTTAAATTATTTGCTTGGTAGATAAGGTTTACTATAGTTGGAATGACTGAACAGTTAAATAGGTTGATAATTGAAATGGTTAAATTATTTAGGCAGATAGTTGACGATAACTAACAGTTGGAATGGCTCCAATGTTTGCTAGTAGTTATGCTAACTATGTTAACAAAGATAATAATGTTAACCAAGTAACCATGCTAACTAGCATGCTAACAATGTTAAAATGTTAACTATGCTAACCATATGACTTAGCTAACCTAGCTAATCATTGTTATTAGTTATGATAACTATGTTAATTAGCATGCTAACATGCTAATTATATTAACCATGTGACTTAGCTAACTTCACTAAACATTTTTAACAGTTATGCTAACTAGCATGTTAACATGCTAACTATGCTAACCATGTGACTTAGCTAACTTAGCTAATTATTTTTAGCAGTTTTGCAAAAAATGCTAACTAGCATGCTAAAATGTTAGCATGCTAACTATGCTAACCATGTGACTTAGCTAACTTAGCTAATCATTTCTAGCAGTTTTGCAAAACATGCTAACTAGCATGCTAACATGTTAGCATGCTAACTATGCTAACCATGTGACTTAGCTAACTTAGCTAATCATTTTTAGCAGTTTTGCTAAAAATGCTAACTAACATGCTAACATGTTAGCATGCTAACTATGCTAACCATGTGACTTAGCTAACTTAGCTAATCATTTTTAGCAGTTTTGCTAAAAATGCTAACTAGCATGCTAACTAGCATGCTAACATGCTAGCATGCTAACTATGCTAACCATGTTACTTAGCTAACTTAGCTAACTAGCTACAGTGGGTAGGAGTCATAGTTGATGACAAGTAACAGTTACAATGGCTGAACAGTTAAAAAGTTCAGTAGTTTAAAGGGTTAAATTGTTTAACAGTGAAATATTGTAGTGAGGACTTTTATTTTGAAACAGTTTTTGGCAGAGGAAGCAGTTGAACAGGATGTGTAGTCTTAATAGGGCCAGTTTGTATGCTTTAACCCCATTATGCAGATAGGAATTCCAGCTTCATTTGGAACGATTTGTACTTTAAGACTTTAAGATTCTTTATCTAATGTTTTACATGCAGCACTTTGGATATTAAGGGCTTAAATTGAAGAAAACAAATGGGCCAAGACATTCATTCACCTCCAGACCTTTATTTCCTTCATTAAGTCTACATTTTAGAACATCATATACAGAGAAAAATGTCAAAAAAGTAAAAAATGCCTATTATTTTTGTAGTTGTCAGTGTGTCCATGGATGGTGTGTTACAACAGCAGGTCATACACTATATTTCCTGTATCTACATGTTCTTAGGAAGCAAACTCCAAAATTTAAAGCAGATGCATAAAATTACATAGGTTCTACACAGCAATTTCTAATAGGTGCATATAGGCGTTTCCAAGTGTCCATAACTTCTCCAAGCTCTCCAAAATCCAAAAACAAGATTTTCCCAATATAGCAGGTTGTGTGTGTGGTATTTTTGTGTTTTGACCTTGTAAATATACATTTTACTTAATTTCAGGCTAATATTTACACTTCTTTCAAGTTAACCAATAAGGAGGATCATTACCTCTCCAAATGCCACCTAATGTATTGAAACTGTCTTTTAGGGGAAATGTAGAAGTGTTAGAAAACAGTCCATACCAGAGTCCCATTAGCCAGAACAGTTGCAAATATTTGTAATAATTGTAAAGGAGGAGGCTCCACGTCTTCCCAGTCTGCATCATGCCACATGTCCACTGGGGGGTCACTCTCCACTGGGGCTTGAGCTGGGCGCTTGCCATGCCTGGCACCACGCTTTGCTGCAGGAGGGCATGGAGTTGAGGCTGGAACTGGTCGCTTGCCACGCTTTGCTGCATGAGGGCATGGCGTTGAGGTTGGGGCTGGAACTGGTCGCTTGCCACGCCTTGCTGCTGGAGGGCATGGAGTTGAGGCTGGGTCTGGGCGCTTGCCATGCATGGCACTACACCTTGCTGCAGGAGGGCATGGAGTTGAGGCTGGGGCTGTAGCTGGGCCTCTGGCACAATGCTGAGGTGCACTGGTGCTGGCTGAGGGACCAGTGGCAGAGGTACTAGGAGTGGAGTAAATGTTCCCATGAGTAGTGAATTATATTTTGTACAAGCTAATAAATTGATCATTCACAAAAAAAATAATAGATTACTATACCAACATAGCAAGTGCATGTTTGATGAAGTCATAGACATATTTATGACGAAGTATAGCCTACGAATGCAACAGGCTGATTTGACAGGCTGCCAAAGTATCTCGCTCTTTCTCTCTCTCACTCTCTCTCTCCTACATGACATGCACTGCAAAGGCTAACATACTAAGAATTTTTTTTAAAATGTAAACTACATTACAGTGTAGAACATGAAAATATTTATGACGAACTACGAAATGCAACAGTCTGATTTTCTTCGTGAGACTTATAGCATGAATTCACTCGTACGTGACATGCACCATAAAGTTCAGCTATGCAAAGGCACACATCCTAAGGATACATATATAATATAATATATAAATGTGCATTACTTCAACTACATTACGTGGATAGACACACGATCACTTACATTTCAAGGATGACATCCATGCCCTCCGCTAACTCGGAGTCCACGCTGCTCCTAGCCTGAACCACGGTCCCAAATCTCCTCGAAGTCGAAGTCCGACTCCACATCAAAAAGCTCGGCGTGAATCTCCTTCAAGGTCTTACTTCGTGGTCTTGCCATGATGCAAAAATCAATATGCTCCGAGAAATAGTCAGAAGAAGAGAAATAGCGTTCGTCAAAGCCTCAAACCTCACTACGCCATCTGCGTAATCCACATGCGCTAATTGCGCATATGGACTGCACGTGGGTCATTGTCATGACGCACTATCCTTGGAAAGGCATGGTTAGACCAATCAGGGTAAATGGCACATCTATGTTTTTGTAAGAAGGCATACTATTCGTTAAGAAAGACGTCAATCACTTCTGGGAAGCCTGACGCGAACTAGGAAGTAATATTAGAGACCACGTTCGAATGTAAACAAGACACGCGTTCTCACCATAGGTGAAAGAGACCGTCATTTATCAAAACTAGTTAGTTGACAGCAAATAACAACTCTGGAATTATAAAGAGGACATCTTTAGCTTTTGATTCATGTATACCATTGTATGTAAACTTGAATTTGGTGGTTGGGAAGAGTTAGAGAAGATCTTGTTGCATTTATATAGGGTAAATGTTACTGTTCTTCACTGTAACGTGAGCAAGCAAATAAACAACCTTTTTGGACATATCAATGCAGCTGAAACAAATTATTCAGATATTTTGAAGGTAAATAATTTTATTTTGAGTTTATTTGAACTTAACTTACATCTTGAACATGTTTAAAGAGCTCCGTTTTAAAGGGAGGCTACTTCCTGTGTAAACATTAGCAACATGCTAGGCTAGGTGAATATAGTTCGTTCTAGTTAACTATTGCATTAGGGCTACCCAAAATACATATGCACATAGTTGGAATGTTAGTAACAATGACTAGTTGGTTGTTTTGGATTAATATTGATGACTGCAGGAATAAATTACAAGCTAATTTGAATATTCATAATGGGCCCGCCGGCGGGCCCACTAGGGGGCGCTTTTGCCTAATGGGGTTAAAGCCTGAGACTGGCAGTTGATGCAGGTGGCCCGAACACCTGCCATAGGATTCTAATTGCTTAACGGCTCTATTGTGATGTCATCAGCCCATGTTAAGTCTATGGGGAAATTTTGATTAGTTTTTAATTAATAGTTTAAAAAGTATAAAAGTTACAAAGATGAAAAATACATAGCACCCATGTCCTAAGTAAGACCTACGTAACATAGTTTGAATGAAGTTTCTACGTTAAACGGTTGAAGCTGCATTAAGTGCGTTAGAAGAAGAATAATAATACTAGAAAAGCATTTCCTGAAGGAAATACAGTGCATGAAAATGCAAAAAATATGATGTAAAATATCATACAGAGTAAAAACAAACTATATTGGTTGCTAGGTAAATGAGGTTTAATATAGTTGGAGTGACTGAACAGTTAAATAGGTGGATAGTTTATATGGTTAAATGATTTGCTTGGTAGATAAGGTTTAATATAGTTGGAATGATTGAACGGTTAAATAGGTGGATAATACTTAACTTAGTTAACTTAGCTAATGTTTTCATTTTTAGTAGTTATGCTAACTAGCATGTTAGCAATGCTAACTATGTTAACCATGTGACTTAGCTAACCTAGCTAATCATTTTTAGCAGTTTTGCAAAAAATGCTAACTAGCATGCTAACATGCTAGCATATTAACTATGCTAACCATTTTACTTAGCTAACTTAGCTAATCATTTCCTGCAGTTTTACTAAAAATGCTAACTAGCATGTTAACATGCTAGCATGCTAACTATGCTAACCATGTGACTTAGCTAACTTAGCTAATCATTTTTAGCAGTTTTGCTTAAATGCTAACTAGCATGCTAACATGCTAGCATGCTAATTATGCTAACCATGTGACTTAGCTAACTTAGGTAATCGTTTTTAGTAGTTTTGAAAAAAATGCTAACTAGCATGCTAACATGTTAGCATGCTAACTATGCTAACCATGTGACTTAGCTAACTTAGCTAATCATTTTTAGCAGTTTTGCAAAAAATGCTAACTAGCATGCTAACATGCTAGCATGCTAACTATGTGAACCATGTGACTTAGCTAACTTAGCTAATCATTTTTAGCAGTTTTGCTAAAAATGCTAACTAGCATGCTAACATGCTAGTATGCTAACATACTAGCATGCTAACTATGCTAACCATGCTAACTAGCTACAGTGGGTAGGAGTCATAGTTGATGACAAGTAACAGTTACAATGGCTGAACAGTTAAAAAGTTCAGTAGTTTAAAGGCTTAAATTGTTTAACAGTAAAATATTGTAGTGAGGACTTTTATTTTGAAACAATTTTTGGCAGAGGAAGCAGTTGAACAGGATGTGTAGTCTTAATAGGGCCAGTTTGTATGCTTAAAGCCTGAAAGTGGCAGTTGATCCAGGTGGCCCGAACACCTGCCACAGGATTCTAATTGCTGTGATGTCATAAAGGGCAATGTTAAGTCAATGGGGAAATTTTGATAGTTTTTAATTAATAGTTTAAAAAGTATAAAAGTTACAAAGATGAAAAATACATAGCACTCTTATCCCAAGTAAGACCTACGTAACAAAGTTTGAATGAAGTTTCTACGTTAAACGGTTGAAGCTGCATTAAATGCGTTAGAAGAAGAAGAAGAATAAGAAGAAGCCTAGGAAGAACAGTACAGTGCATTTTCATGCACTGTAACTAGAAAAGCATTTCCTGAAGGAAATACAGTGCATGAAAATGCAAAAATATGATGAGTTCATATGGTTAAATGATTTGCTTGGTAGATAAGGTTTACTATAGTTGGAATGACTGAACAGTTAAATAGGTTGATAACTGAAATGGTTAAATTATTTAGGCAGATAGTTGAAGATAACTAACAGTTGGAATGGCTCCAATGTTTGCTAGTAGTTATGCTAACTATGTTAAAGATAATAATGGTAACCAAGTAACTATGCTAACTAGCATGCTAACAATATTAAAATGTTAACTATGCTAACCATATGATTAGCTAACCTAGCTAATAATTTTTATTAGTTATGATAACTATGCTAATTATGTTAACCATGTGACTTAGCTAACTTCGCTAATCATTTTTAACAGTAATGCTAACTAGCATGCTAACATGCTAGCATGCTAACTATGCTAACCATGTGACTTAGCTAACTTAGCTAATCATTTTTAACAGTTTTGCTAAAAAATGCTAGCTAACATGCTAGCATGCTAACTATGCTAACCATATGACTTAGCTTACTTAGCTAATCATTTTTAGCAGTTTTGCAAAAAATGTTAACTAGCATGCTAACATGCTAGCATGCTAACTATGATAACCATGTGACTTAGCTAACTTAGCTAATCATTTTTAGCAGTTTTACAAAAAATGCTAACTAGCATGCTAACATGCTAGCATGCTAACTAAGCTAACCATGTGACTTAGCTAACTTAGCTAATCATTTTTAGCAATTTTGTAAAAAATGCTAACTAGCATGTTAACATGCTAGCATGCTAACTATGCTAACCATGTGACTTAGCTAACTTAGCTAATCATTTTTAGCAGTTTTGCAAAAAATGCTAACTAGCATGCTAACATGCTAGCATGCTAACATGCTAACTATGTTAACCATGCTAACTAGCTACAGTGGGTAGGAGTCATAGTTGATGACAAGTAACAGTTACAATGGCTGAACAGTTAAAAAGTTCAGTAGTTTAAAGGGTTAAATTGTTTAACAGTGAAATATTGTAGTGAGGACTTTTATTTTGAAACAGTTTTTGGCAGAGGAAGCAGTTGAACAGGATGTGTAGTCTTAATAGGGCCAGTTTGTATGCTTAAAGCCTGAGACTGGCAGTTGATGCAGCTGGCCCGAACACCTGCCATAGGATTCTAATTGCTTAACGGCCGTATTGTGATGTCATAATCATAATGTTAAGTCAATGGGGAAATTTTGATTAGTTTTTAATTAATAGTTTAAAAAGTATAAAAGTTACAAAGTTGAAAAATACAAAGCTCACATGTCCTAAGTAAGACCTACGTAACATAGTTTGAATGAAGTTTCTACGTTAAACGGTTGAAGCTGCATTAGCTGCGTTAGAAGAAGAATAATAATAACTAGAAAAGCATTTCCTGAAGGAAATACAGTGCATGAAAATGCAAAAATATGATGAGTTCATATGGTTAAATTATTTGCTTGGTAGATAAGGTTTAATATAGTTGGAATGACTGAACAGTTAAATAGGTTGATAATTGAAATGGTTCAATTATTTAGGCAGATAGTTGACGATAACTAACAGTTGGAATGGCTCCAATTTTTGCTAGCAGTTATGTTAACAAAGATAATAATGTTAACCAAGTTACTATGCTAACTAGCATGCTAACAATGTTAAAATGTTAACTATGCTAACCATATGACTTAGCTAACTTCACTAATCATTTTTAGCAGTTATGCTAACATGCTAACTATGCTAACTATGTGACTTAGCTAACTTAGCTAATAATTTTTAGCAGTTTTTAAAAAATGCTAACTAGCATGCTAACATGTTAGCATGCTAACTATGCTAACCACGTGACTTAGCTAACTTAGCTGATCATTTTTAGCAGTTTCATAAAAATTGCTAACTAGCATGCTAACATGTTAGCATGCTAACTATGCTAACCACGTGACTTAGCTAACTTAGCTGATCATTTTTAGCAGTTTCAGAAAAAAATGCTAACTAGCATGCTAACATGTTAGCATGCTAACTATGCTAACCACGTGACTTAGCTAACTTAGCTAATCATTTTTAGCAGTTTTGCAAAAAATGCTAACTAGCATGCTAACATGTTAGCATGCTAACTATGCTAACCACGTGACTTAGCTAACTTAGCTAATCATTTTTAGCAGTTTTGAAAAAAATGCTAACTAGCATGCTAACATGCTAGCATGCTAACTTTGCTAACCATGTGACTTAGCTAACTAAGCTAATCATTTTTAGCAGTTTTGCAAAAAATGCTAACTAGCATGCTAGCATGCTAACTATGCTAACCATGTGACTTAGCTAACTTAGCTAATCATTTTTAGCCGTTTTGCAAAAAATGCTAACTAGCATGCTAACTATGCTAACCATGTGACTTAGCTAACTTAGCTAATCATTTTTAGCAGTTTTATAAAAAATGCTAACTAGCATGCTAACATGCTAGCATGCTAACTATGCTAACCATGTGACTTAGCTAACTAAGCTAATCATTTTTAGCAGTTTTGCAAAAAATGCTAACTAGCATGCTAACATGCTAGCATGCTAACTATGCTAACCATGTGACTTAGCTAACTTAGCTAATCATTTTTAGCAGTTTTGCAAAAAATGCTAACTAGCATGCTAACATGCTAGCATGCTAACTATGCTAACCATGTGACTTAGCTAACTTAGCTAATCATTTTTAGCAGTTTTACAAAAAATGCTAACTAGCATGCTAACATGTTAGCATGCTAACATGCTAACTATGCTAACCATGCTAACTAGCTACAGTGGGTAGGAGTCATAGTTGATGACAAGTAACAGTTACAATGGCTGAACAGTTAAAAAGTTCAGTAGTTTAAAGGGTTAAATTGTTTAACAGTGAAATATTGTAGTGAGGACTTTTATTTTGAAACAGTTTTTGGCAGAGGAAGCAGTTGAACAGGATGTGTAGTCTTAATAGGGCCAGTTTGTATGCTTAAAGCCTGAGACTGGCAGTTGAAACAGGTGGCCCGAACACCTGCCATAGGATTCTAATTGCTTAACGGCCGTATTGTGATGTCATAATCATAATGTTAAGTCAATGGGGAAATTTTGATTCGTTTTTAATTAATAGTTTAAAAAGTATAAAAGTTACAAAGTTGAAAAATACAAAGCTCACATGTCGTAAGTAAGACCTACGTAACATAGTTTGAATGAAGTTTCTACGTTAAACGGTTGAAGCTGCATTAAGTGCGTTAGAAGAAGAATAATAATAACTAGAAAAGCATTTCCTGAAGGAAATACAGTGCATGAAAATGCAAAAATATGATGAGTTCATATGGTTAGATTATTTGCTTGGTAGATAAGGTTTAATATAGTTGGAATGACTAAACAGTTAAATAGGTTGATAATTGAAATGGTTAAATTATTTAGGCAGATAGTTGACGATAACTAACAGTTGGAATGGCTCCAATGTTTGCTAGTAGTTATGCTAACTATGTTAAAGATAATAATGTTAACCAAGTAACTATGCTAACTAGGATGCTAACAATGTTAAAATGTTAACTATGTCAACCATATGACTTAGCTGACCTAGCTAATCATTTTTATTAGTTATGATAACTATGCTAATTAGCATGTTAACATGCTAACTATGTTAACAATGTGACTTAGCTAACTTCGCTAATCATTTTTAGCAGCAGTTTTGCAAAAAATGCTAACTAGCATGCTAACATGCTAGCATGCTAACTATGCTAACCATGTGACTTAGCTAACTTAGCTAATCATTTTTAGCAGTTTTGTAAAAAATGCTAACTAGCATGCTAACATGCTAACTATGCTAACCATGTGACTTAGCTAACTTTGCTAATCATTTTCAGCAGTTTTGCAAAAAATGCTAACTAGCATGCTAACATGTTAGCATGCTAACTATGCTAACCACGTGACTTAGCTAACTTAGCTAATCATTTTTAGCAGTTTTAAAAAAATGCTAACTAGCATGCTAACATGTTAGCATGCTAACTATGCTAACCACGTGACTTAGCTAACTTAGCTAATCATTTTCAGCAGTTTTGTAAAAAATGCTAACTAGCATGCTAACATGCTAGCATGCTAGCATGCTAGCATGCTAACTATGCTAACCATGCTAACTAGCTACAGTGGGTAGGAGTCATAGTTGATGACAAGTAACAGTTACAATGGCTGAACAGTTAAAAAGTTCAGTAGTTTAAAGGGTTAAATTGTTTAACAGTGAAATATTGTAGTGAGGACTTTTATTTTGAAACAGTTTTTGGCAGAGGAAGCAGTTGGACAGGATGTGTAGTCTTAATAGGGCCAGTTTGTATGCTTAAAGCCTGAGACTGGCAGTTGATGCAGCTGGCCCGAACACCTGCCATAGGATTCTAATTGCTTAACGGCCGTATTGTGATGTCATAATCATAATGTTAAGTCAATGGGGAAATTTTGATTAGTTTTTAATTAATAGTTTAAAAAGTATAAAAGTTACAAAGTTGAAAAATACAAAGCTCACATGTCCTAAGTAAGACCTACGTAACATAGTTTGAATGAAGTTTCTACGTTAAACGGTTGAAGCTGCATTAAGTGCGTTAGAAGAAGAATAATAATAACTAGAAAAGCATTTCCTGAAGGAAATACAGTGCATGAAAATGCAAAAAATATGATGTAAAATATCATACAGAGTAAAAACAAACTATATTGGTTGCTAGGTAGATGAGATTTAATATAGTTGGAGTGACTGAACAGTTAAATAGGTGGATAGTTTATATGGTTAAATGATTTGCTTGGAAGATAAGGTTTAATATAGTTGGAATGATTGAACGGTTAAATAGGTGGACAATACTTAACTTAGTTAACTTAGCTAATGCATTTTTAGTAGTTAGCAATGCTAACATGCTAACTATGCTAACCATGTGACTTAGCTAATCATTTTTAGCAGTTTTGTAAAAAATGCTAACTAGCATGCTAACATGTTAGCATGCTAACTATGCTAACCATGTGACTTAGCTAACTTAGCTAATCATTTTTAGCAGTTTTGTAAAAAATGCTAACTAGCATGCTAACATGTTAGCATGCTAACTATGCTAACCATGTGACTTAGCTAACTTAGCTAATCATTTTTAGCAGTTTTGTAAAAAATGCTAACTAGCATGCTAACATGCTAGCATGCTAACTATGCTAACCATTTGACTTAGCTAACTTAGCCAATCATTTTTAGCAGTTTTGTAAAAAATGCTAACTAGCATGCTAACATGCTAGCATGCTAACTATGCTAACCATGTGACTTAGCTAACTTAGCTAATCATTTTTAGCAGTTTTGTAAAAAATGCTAACTAGCATGCTAACATGCTAGCATGCTAACATGTTAACTATGCTAACCATGCTAACTAGCTACAGTGGGTAGGAGTCATAGTTGATGACAAGTAACAGTTACAATGGCTGAACAGTTAAAAAGTTCAGTAGTTTAAAGGGTTAAATTGTTTAACAGTGAAATATTGTAGTGAGGACTTTTATTTTGAAACAGTTTTTGGCAGAGGAAGCAGTTGAACAGGATGTGTAGTCTTAATAGGGCCAGTTTGTATGCTTAAAGCCTGAGACTGGCAGTTGAAACAGGTGGCCCGAACACCTGCCATAGGATTCTAATTGCTTAACGGCCGTATTGTGATGTCATAATCATAATGTTAAGTCAATGGGGAAATTTTGATTAGTTTTTAATTAATAGTTTAAAAAGTATAAAAGTTACAAAGTTGAAAAATACAAAGCTCACATGTCCTAAGTAAGACCTACGTAACATAGTTTGAATGAAGTTTCTACGTTAAACGGTTGAAGCTGCATTAAGTGCGTTAGAAGAAGAATAATAATAACTAGAAAAGCATTTCCTGAAGGAAATACAGTGCATGAAAATGCAAAAAATATGATGTAAAATATCATACAGAGTAAAAACAAACTATATTGGTTGCTAGGTAGATGAGGTTTAATATAGTTGGAGTGACTGAACAGTTAAATAGGTGGATAGTTTATATGGTTAAATGATTTGCTTGGAAGATAAGGTTTAATAAAGTTGGAATGATTGAACGGTTAAATAGGTGGACAATACTTAACTTAGTTAACTTAGCTAATGCATTTTTAGTAGTTAGCAATGCTAACATGCTAACTATGTTAACCATGTGACTTAGCTAATCTAGCTAATCATTTTTAGCAGTTTTGCTAACTATGCTAACTAGCATGCTAACATGTTAGCATGCTAACTATGCTAGCATGCTAACTATGCTAACCATGTGACTTAGCTAACTTAGCTAATCATTTTTAGCAGTTTTGTAAAAAATGCTAACTAGCATGCTAACATGTTAGCATGCTAACTATGCTAACCATGTGACTTAGCTAACTTAGCTAATCATTTTTAGCAGTTTTGTAAAAAATGCTAACTAGCATGCTAACATGCTAGCATGCTAACTATGCTAACCATATGACTTAGCTAACTTAGCTAATCATTTTTAGCAGTTTTGTAAAAAATGCTAACTAGCATGCTAACATGTTAGCATGCTAACTATGCTAACCATGTGACTTAGCTAACTTAGCTAATCATTTTTAGCAGTTTTGTAAAAAATGCTAACTAGCATGCTAACATGTTAGCATGCTAACTATGCTAACCATGTGACTTAGCTAACTTAGCTAATCATTTTTAGCAGTTTTGTAAAAAATGCTAACTAGCATGCTAACATGCTAGCATGCTAACATGCTAGCATGCTAACTATGCTAACCATGCTAACTAGCTACAGTGGGTAGGAGTCATAGTTGATGACAAGTAACAGTTACAATGGCTGAACAGTTAAAAAGTTCAGTAGTTTAAAGGGTTAAATTGTTTAACAGTGAAATATTGTAGTGAGGACTTTTATTTTGAAACAGTTTTTGGCAGAGGAAGCAGTTGAACAGGATGTGTAGTCTTAATAGGGCCAGTTTGTATGCTTAAAGCCTGAGACTGGCAGTTGAAACAGGTGGCCCGAACACCTGCCATAGGATTCTAATTGCTTAACGGCCGTATTGTGATGTCATAATCATAATGTTAAGTCAATGGGGAAATTTTGATTAGTTTTTAATTAATAGTTTAAAAAGTATAAAAGTTACAAAGTTGAAAAATACAAAGCTCACATGTCCTAATTAAGACCTACGTAACATAGTTTGAATGAAGTTTCTACGTTAAACGGTTGAAGCTGCATTAAGTGCGTTAGAAGAAGAATAATAATAATAATAATAACTAGAAAAGCATTTCCTGAAGGAAATACAGTGCATGAAAA
>NW_027468564.1:20358095-20373095 GCF_046254945.1 Alosa pseudoharengus | reverse complement strand
AATAAGATAAGTCTGTAAAGAATGAACAAAAAGCACAAACACGTACCTTCTCTCAGCCTCGTTGGTGAACAAAGTTGCAGTGGGAGGTCCTTGGGGGAAGCCACACAATCACAACAGTCAAAGTGAAAATAGAGACTTACCAGATGTCTCTCTCTCTCTCTCTCTCTCTCTCTCTCTCTCTCTCTCTCTCTCTCTCTCTCTCTCTCTCTCTATTCCATTACAGGCAGGCTACCCCAGGCACATAATTCAAACATTCCATTTGAATAGTGTATGCAACAATTAGCTTCCACAATCTTATTGAACTGGCAACCCCAGGTGTATACATTCAAAAACATTAATAGCTAGCCACATAATTTTGGCAGTGGTGGACATTACTTGAGTACATTTACTCAATTGCTGTACGTAAAGGAACCGTATGTAAGATTGTGGCCAAAACTGGTACTGCAATCACTTTCAAATTACTGTAGAGCGGTGTATCCCCTCCCCCTCCCCCCTGACTGGCAGGGCTGGCAACCCGGATGCCGAAACACTACTGACTTTGTGATTAGTTGATAGGTGGAGGGTGGCGCATCAGGCCAAAACACAACATGACAACATCAACATCAGTTGAGGGCTGCAACTTCACTTTTTAAATGACAATATCCTGGCCGGACTACTGTTGTCAGTGATATTGAATGGTATATTATATATAATATGGTATTTGAAATGAAAATGATTTCTTAATGTATAGTGACATATCAGGGCCATTTTATAATTAATTGAAATACATTTCTTACATATTTACACTGTTTCCATCCCACCTGATGTGGTGGGATGGCCGTGTCCCCTGGGGTGCTCCGGGGGGGGGGCGCCCTCTGCTGTCTGGTGGTTTTTCATACAGCCGGGGGCGGCCCTGCAGGACTGTGTCCCAGGTGTGGGATAGTTGGTAGGCTCCTTCATCCCGGTTTACAGTCTTTGGGGCCCGCTTCCTGATTTCAACCGCCTTTGATCCGCCGATGGAATTTGTTGCTTTCCGTTCTGATGACCTTGGCTACATCCCAGTTAATGTGTAGGGTGTACTAGGATTTGGCGAAGCTTGATGTGTGGCTTCACTGGTGTGATGATGTGGTGTATCCTCATAGCTCGCTGTACGCGTTCTGTGACCTCCCTGACGTATGGGAGGGTGACCATGCCTAGGTTCTCAGGCCTAGAACCTTTTTTCTTTTTCTCCTCCTTGTTATTCCTCTGGACCTCTCTCTTGCCTTTGTTAATGGCCCAGTTTGGGTAGTTGCAGGCTTTGAGTTACAATTATGGACTTTTTTCTGTTTACCTCTAGAGGTCGCCAAATCTTGTGATTCCCTTTGCTGTGGTTTTCCTACCTAATTAACCTGTTAACTGACCCATCTGTTCTCTGTTTATCAGCCATGTCTTGTTTAGCCAATTCCCTCACAGTATTTAAGCTGGTCTTTTCACATTGTCTTTGTTGAGTCTTCACTGAACTGATGTGAGTAACCTCGTGGTTTTTTGTCTACTGAGACCTGTATTCTGACTGCTTTGCCTGTTTTTGACCCTGGACTGTTGCTACGTTGTTTCTCCTTTGGATTACCCTGTGGATCTTTTTGCCTTTCCTGGATTGCTCTTGTTGCTAACTCAGCCTGTCTGTTCGACCCTGTCTTCGGATTTCCCCTTTGGATTATTCTGCCTGCATTCTCTGCGTTGTTGGAGGATTTAAGAACTGTAATTTTGTTTTGGATTTTTGTACATTATCTTCTGTGCTTTTTGGGACTGCCTTTTTTGTGGAATAAACTCTTAACTATACTTTCTGCTGCTTCGCAATTGAGTCACACTCAGTTCCTGGTAGTTCAGGGGTTTGTTCCAGGGCTACCACTCTGGAGACCCTGGTTCAAGACCCAAGTGTAACATTGAGTGCCTGTTTTATATGGTTCTCCTCCATGGTTGTCAGTGATGACCTTGGTACGGTCATATAGGGTGCGGACCACTGGTTGCTTGTGTGCTGTTGGGTGCTGTGATGTCCATAGTAAATACACTGTAAAAAATAAAGCATGGTTTTAACTTAAAGTTAGTGTCCGGGCTGCCTAACTATTTTCAGTTGATAAATTTGAGATAATGAGTTGTGGTTATTCCTAAAATATTTCAAACAAACACTCTTTCCAAGTTAAATGAACTAGATATTAATTCAAGTACACTTCAATCCTTTTGTATTGATAACTTAAGAAAACAAGTGTAAGTGATTTTTAATGATTCAAAACAAACAAATTTTCCATGTCAAGTAAACATGATATTAATTCAGGTGTATTTAAACCCTTTAGTTTTTATAACTTGATCTCAATTTAGTTAACATATTGTTCCTACTTCTTTCACCTGAGATTTTAAAGCTGAAAATACTTAATCTCCAGTTCTTTATGCTCCAGCTCACATTATATTAGCATACAAGTACACTGTATCAGACATTACTGCTTACAACAAACTATATACAAACAAAACAAAAAACGATTCAGTTATATTTTCAGTTTAATAACAGAGCGGCAAGGTAATACAAATAACCTTTGATCAAAAAAAGAGTTTTCAATACAGGCACAATGAGATGATATACAGACAAGCCAGTGTATGTGTGTGTGTTTGTGCTCATCACAGAAAATGTTTTGCCTTATAAGCGAAAAAAACCCAGCTCCACAATGTGCACCAATAAACACTGTCGACACAATACAATGAATAACAAAAAAAGGTGTAAAATCAAAAGACAGTCCCACAGGACTTTGTAATTAACAAATGAAACTAAAATGTTTCAACTTAAGCTACGGTGTGTGACAGTGGATGCTATGCAAGACATTTCTGGTGAAGATTTTTGGTAAAACATTACACTGAACCATTTGCCATACTACAATGTGTGCAAATATAGGCCTAACAGTCAGAGTTAAACAAAGCTCAACAAAAGAGGCAGGTTAAATTTCAACTTCGATAAGTTCAAGCTTCTTAGTATCACTTCTAGGTATCAAATGAGATGACATCAGGGGTGAAAGTAAGCCGGTACTGGCCGGTACGGAGTACCACTAAAATATTTGGAGAGGGTACGCCGTACCGGAAAGAAAACTATACTGTCTCTGAAAAATATTGCACTTTCAGCATGACAACACAACTGCTAACGTCAAATTACCAGAAGCAACACGTTTCCCCCAAAATATATTTCATATACATCGTTCTGAACTGTATCTAAATTGTGTCTAAACCTCCCGTGCAGCTGGACAGACAACGAGCAAGCTATAGCGCGCGTACAGTAGCCTAATTGCACCAACGTGCACTGGTATCCAAAGTGTTTTAGCAGACGGACGTTTCTTGGAAAGTCTCCGAAATAAATAAAAAAACATACAGGCTAAAGAAAAATATGTTGATGTTTCAATAGCCTATTCTGGTTTTATGTGTGCAGTGTTTCGCTGGAGAGACAAGAGACAGACAGCGCGTGTACGGTTTAACCAGATCTTGCGCAGCAATAATGAAAGTGTTTTAGCGGACAGAAGTATTGTAGCGACCGGCTGTCAATCAGGGAGTGCCCGCGCTATGCATAACCCCGGGCACGCTCATGGTTGGCAGCCTGGCGAGAGGGGGGCGGGACCCCCGGAGAATATAGGCCACTGTTCGAGAAAGTTCTGCCTCTTTCGGTTCTGGGCCTGACACGGCCCGCTGTGTTATATGCTGCATTGTGTGCTTTGTGACAATAAACCAGTTCATGATAGTGAAACGCTACAGTATGTTGCAGTCTCCCAAATAAAAAGGCATGACTCAAAGAAACGTGTTTCATGATATACAGTAGCCTATATAAAAAAAACGATTGGAAGTGGGAGCGAGCAGAGTAACTAGGCTAAATAAATAAATAAATGTTGAAATTAAGTGTTTGCAATTTATTCATAATCAAAAACAGATACAGGTGGGTTAAAGATATCTAGTGATACTAGAGTGATAAGAAGTCCTAGTGAATGCTTGATAAGTAGACTATAATACAGTAAATAAACAAACAAATAAACAATAAATAATTAGGCTAAGTAAAATTTATAACTCTATATCATAGTAGGCTACCACCAAAAAATAAAAAATACTTTCACCCCTGGATGACATACAGAGATGCGCATTTGTGCTAGGCTATAACAGAACATTTTTTGCCCATGAAAACACAACCTTAAGTGTAGATTTAAATCAGTCCCACGGGACTTAATTGACGAAACGTAACTGACAAATGAGACCATAATGCCTCAACATGGAGTGTTTGCAACAGAGTTATCCATCTTTTTGGTCCCAAAACAGAAAGCTAAGCCATTGGCCATACTACAATGTGCGAATAAGTGCATAATAGTCTAAGTAAAACAGTGCTTAACAAAAATGGTAGTCTACATTTTGCAGTATGACCAAAATACTTTTTAGTAAAGACATCAAACCCTTAAGCTTGGAAGGTAAATAATAGACTTTTGTCAACTGACTGTGGCTTCAAGAGCGGAATAAGCATAATTACAGTAGGGAAGCTGAGTTCAAAAACAAAAATCTAAAAACTTCTGTGTATCGCCTACTCCGTTTTACGAAAAAGTCTATTCCTCAGACCATTCCTGTAGTTTCCCATTTTGAATTTCAAACTCAATTTCCAGCAGTACCAACCCTTGGAAGACCCAGGTTCCCTAAGACAAGGATGTTTTTTGATGAGACTTTGTGCAACAATGCCGTATTCCTCTTGTGATGGATAGGCAGTGTATGCGCACATTGTTTCCGCCAGCGTGTCAAGAATTTCACTTCTAGTGTCTTTCCTTATATATAGCAAAGTTCCATCTTTCTGGTAGGCTTCGTTTCCCCCTTTAAGCTGCAATTCTACATCATTTGAAAATCTTGGTATCTCAAATACCTCAGGCCAAGGCTGTCGTCTGTTGAAAATGTCCTCACGAGTAGATGTGGAGGGGGGCAAACTTGCAGTGTCCTTGACAGTTACCTTCAATGCCGCCCTTCCTTCAGGAAGATCAGACAAGTTTGTCAAGTTGCACAGCTCATTGTCAAAGTCTCTATCTTCGTACTGGACTATCAGGTCATCTTCCACTCCAAGTTTACATTTCAGCAATGAGAAGAATTCCTCAAGTGTCTCTGGCAAACTATCGATCTGTATCTTCCTGATGTCATCATTGTTGAAAATGACTCGGAGCAGCATACTGGTCACTGAATAACACAATAAGAGTTTTACAATACTATAGTAACAGCAACAGTACTCTATACTGCAATACAAACATTTTGAAGAAAACAGAGGTGCATCTCACCTTATACACACACAAGAGGAAATCTTCAGTAAGAGCACAACAAAACCAATCTTCTTCAAATCTTAGCGCTCTGCTATGAAGCTGGGAATGAGAGAAAAAAAACACAAAAATGACATAAGTAAAGCAGGCTACAAAGGGCAGACTGCACCACCCCCCCCCCCCCCCCCATTTACATATTTCAAATTCATCAATATATAATCTTATAGAAATGGTCAAGTCTTCAACCTCCTGAAAAGAGTGAAGCCCATCACAAAATGATTTTTTGGTCATCAAACTGAGATGTACTAATATACTCACACACAATTTCAGATGTATTCTTGCATAGAAAGAAAGGAGGTGCTAGACCTTGAAATAAGTTGTGTATATGATCTATATATGCACATAGCTTTTTATGGTAAAATTACTAAATATCAACCCCTCCTTGCAAAGATCAGTGCCCTTGGGATTGTAAGTTTTGTACAGTATTTACATGTGGCAGCTTGGGACAGAGTCAGTGGGCTAGGACTGAGCTCTCAAAAAGACAATTTACCCTTGAGTTTTAAAGCTCTATTATTGCTAAGAATATTTGAATCCTCTCTGTAAAGAAATTTGATTGGTGGATTTAAATAAAGAATTGAAATGTGTGTGTATAGTAGCTGTCACTCTCCATATTCTAATGAGGATGTTCTCTCCACTTGTCTGCAGATGCATGTGAGCTTACACTGGATCCAAACACAGCACACATAGAACTCTGTCTTTCTGAGGGGAACAGAAAGGTGAAACGTGTGGATGAGTACCAGCCGTATCCTGAACACCCAGAGAGATTTGACGTGTGGGATCAGGTGTTGTGTAAAGAGGGTCTGTCTGGACGCTGCTACTGGGAGGGTGAGTGGAGATGGAGTAGAGTTTGTGTAGCTGTGGCCTATAAAAGCATGAAGAGGAAAGGCGGGAATAATGACAGCACACTGGGATATAATGACAGATCCTGGAGTCTTGAGTGCTATCCTGACAGATGCCGCGTCTGGCACAATGATAAAGACACTGTCATACCTGCACTCTCCTCCCACTCCAGAAGAGTAGGAGTGTACCTGGACTGGCCGACCAGCACTCTGTCCTTCTACAGCGTCTCTTCTGACAAACTCACCAACTTGCACACGTTCCACTCCACATTCACTGAGCCCCTCTACCCAGGGTTTTGGGTTGATGAAGACTGCTCAGTGTCCCTGTGCCAGATAACATGAGCTCCTCCTCCAACAGGTATGTCCACCTGTCAGCTGTTCACACAGCAACGGATCTGGCTCTAGTCCACACTCTGTCATGTTATTTGGTGATACGATGCACATGTTTTCCTCATATTTCTTCATATTGTGTGCTTTTCCTAAATTGAATGTGTGGATTGTAAGAATGTTTCACCAGTAGCAATATTGTTATTTGCTGCATATGTTTAGTTATTTGCTGATTGTTTTTTTATTATTATTTTGATTTGTGTGTGTTGATATTTTTTTACTTAAAATTAATTAATTGACTTAAAATGTCTAAATCAAATGTTCTTAACTAAATGTTATGGACCTGTGGTCATTTTCTTCATTTGATTAATTTTTTTCTCTCTTCAAACTTAAATCATTGGCATGACCACCAAGGTGTTCTCTCTATTCAGTGCAACACTGTACCAGACGTGTGCATTGCAGTAGAATTATAACTAAGGTCACATACTTTAGCCTTTAGCCTGCTCGTAGATGAGTGAGGGCAGATGTTAGTTTGTCTCCAGAGAAACTCATCAGACATCCAGGTGTTGGAATGAAATATTTTTATTTCAGGTTTAGATGGAAACCTGATTTAATGAACTTATCTGAAGCCTTCAAATAGCTGTGCACTTGTGCTGAAAGTATCCTCCAACGTATCTGGTCTGAAAGCACACAGCCACATAGGGGATATGACTCCTTAGGGACAGTATTGCTGGGCATAGCAGTGCTCCTGCTGCAGAGGCCTAGCAGGCATACCTTGGAGGGGATCCCATGGAGGATGGGGGACGGGTGGGATTGCTCCTGGCGTTTTGGTGTCGGCAGATGGCCTGGGTCCCTTTTACCACCTTCCTCTGGGCCCAGTGCTGCAAACACACAGGCAGTTCACAGACTGAGATCAAATACAGTTCTGAACAGTGCTAACTCATGCAGCAACCAGGGAAAGATACACCCAACAACAGTTCTGTATAACTATTGCCATTCATTGTGTAATACCACAAATGTGTATTACAATCCCTAAAAAACAGAGCTATGAAGTGTTTTAGTGGTTACAAGCACATGAAGGAATCTTACTTTTACTGGACTTATTGGAACAGTGACAGGATTGGTTCTCTATAATCAAATATCAAAACATGAATGAAATGTGTTTATTTCAGGTTTAGATGGAAAGCTACTACTGGAAGTGGTGTTGGTGGGTAGCCAGTAGGTGGCACTCTTCCCTCCGGCCAACAAAAATATCAATCCTGATGCAGTGACGGGGACACTGTATGCTGTCCTTTGGATCTAACGTTAAACTGAGGTCCTGACTCACTGTGGTCATTAAAGATCCCATGGCACTTAACGCAAAGAGTAGGGGTATCCCCGCTTTCCTGGTTCATTCAATCTGGCCCCCTAATCACCCCACAGTGTGTAGTAATTGGCTCATTCACTCCCTCACTCTCCACCTCAAGCTGGTGTGTGGGGAGCATTCTGGCGCATAATGGCTGCCATACATCACCCAGATGGGTGCTACCAAAGTCCTTTTAGGCAAGTCCCTCCACTCGGTGTCCATATTGCAACACTTTTTGGGCACTCATCGGGCATCCTATTCAGCAGAAATGTGCGTGCGCAAGGCTTCACAACACCAATCTTGCTCCAGTGGCGAGTTCACAAGATTGGCACTATGTCTTCACAACACACCATATGATTGGCTCAGTGTATTCACTTCACACCACATGATTTGCTAAATGTATTCACATGTCGACGCTTTGCCGAGGAAGGGGTGTGATATGTGTAGAAAACTGCCATATTGGCACTACAAACTAACCCCATGCATTTTTATGGAGGATTTTTTGAGTGATGTGTCTCCTCATTAGAAAGTCTCTGGTGCTACATATTGGTGGTGGTTAGTGAGGTTCCCTCCTTCAATGTGAAGTGCTTTGAGTGTCGAGAAAAGCGCTATATAAATATAATGTGTTGTTCTTGTTACTCCTGTGCTCTGGTTTCTTCATCAACTTAGCAGAGTTATGACACATAAAACACATATCCAATGCTTTTTCATTTTGTTTTTATTATACATTTCCGATTAGGTTTGTAATTACACACTTGTTGGCAGTGATGTAGAAAAGCTCTGCCAAATCAGCATACAGTGATGTAACATATCTCTACTAGAAGATCTGTTAGGAACAATTCATGCAACTGACACAAAAATCTAGCCAACTACAGAAATGTCAGTTCATTTCGAAACAGACCAATCAAACATGATAATCATGATAATCAAGAGATGCTGCAGGTGAGAGAATATTCAGCTGTGTGATTGTGTTTGGGTTTTGCTTAGAAATTAAGTTTCACCCAAACAACAAAGAAAACAGGTGATCAACCAATGTTACCTTATCTTGACCACACTAATAAACCACTGAGCTGATCATCCACTTCAGGAGGAAGAGATCGCATCCACATCCCATCCACATCAACAGGGACCCACTTCAAGTTCCTGGGCTTACACGTGGATGATGGCCTGTCCTGCTAAACACCACACTGGTAAAGAAGGCAGGGGTTAAAGTTGGGGGGGTGTACAGAGGTGACCAAGACACTAGCAATTCAAAAAGTATTGCTACACCACAATAGTTCATAACACATTCATAGCAGCTGTCATATACTGCACATAATGCATTCATGACTGTTTCATGAGACATGCTCAACATTCATACCAAACCTTTCATGAATGTGGAAGACAAAACGACGACAACTTGTTAAAATAAAAGTCCAAAGTCCTGCTTTGCGATTATTGGACTTTTATTTTGACAAATTGTCGTCGTTCTGTCTTCCATATTAGCCTAATGAAAGGTTTGGTACGAATGTTGAGTCATGTCTCATGAAACAGTCATTAATGCATTATGTGCAGTTTATGACAGCTGCTATGAATGTGTTATGAACTCATCCGTCAAGTAACCGAGTTGTTTTACTCTTTGCTAGGACGGACACACCTTAATCTAGCGAGACTGTACAAGTCCAGTTTCTACAGGGAGCGAGATTCAAGGAAATGTGAATCAAGGTGAATAAAACTCAAAACTGTAAGTTCCTTTGTTTGCTAAATATGAGTTGTATGCAATGTTCATTATATTTTTCAGGGGTGTGATTCTTCCGTTTTTAAACGGAATTCCGTTTTTTTCGACTTGAAAATGAGACCCACGCAATTCGTATAGATCCGAGTTTTTTTTTAGAGGGAGGAGGGGGGGGGGTCTGTCGGTCAGAGGTAGGCTATATTTCTGCATAACACAGACCGCTGACAATGACGACGGGTTTTGTGCTTCACATCTTTCCGAATATCACGTAGTGTATTCGTACTGTAGCAGTGGATTTCATTGAAAGTGAAAGTAGACGGGTTGATCAGCTGCGTTCTGAAGAATGCTTGATTCAAGTTCAGTGTGTGTGGCGCACTAGTTTCTCAGCAGAAGCCATGAAACGGTAAAGGTCAACAAATTGATTTTAAAAGACATCATGTATGAAGTCCCCCCCCCCCCCCCCGTTTTGGCTTTGCATCGGGTTCGCTGTCACGATTTTCTGATAATGAATCTCGTGATGCTGATATTGAATTTTAGTTTCTGCGCGTGTAAGCTGTGCTTGAAGTTAGCTGTGACAGACTAACCTAACCTGTTTTCAAAGCATGTCTACCTTAGGCCTAATACATTGTTTAGTTAACACCTTGTCATTTCGTGTTTGTCCAGCCGTTCACCTCCGTGAACCTTGCGCCCCTTGTCTAAAACATATTTCAGGATGCCATCAACATGAGAAAACGTAACGTTATAGTGACGGTGCGAGATCAAAGCTTTGGCATACTTGGTAAACGTCTGGCACATAATATTGAGCTGAATATTTAGTGGAAATAGCCTACTGTAGCATTGTGCTGATAGATAAAAAGTCGCCAATTTAAAGGCACAGTCCGCATTTTAACTCTAGCTAGCTAATGTGTGCGCTTGTAAAACTAGTGTTGTAGTCGCTTAGCCTACACAATCCTGGTGCAGTAGCTTAAAACAGAGCCTACCATTTATTTTAGGAGGAGAGGTGTAGGACTTACAGTGTTACTTTGGGAGGAGAGGAATCGATGTAATTTGATTATCTTTGGAACTGAAATATCAACAACCTTCAAGTTGAAACCTCTTCAATCAGCATCAAAATATCAGTAGGCCTATCACATGATTCACTATTTTGTACGTAGGCCCAGAGGACTGTTAGGGGGCAGGCTATATATTATCATCAAGTAAGAGTATAGTAAATTATTTAGTCAACATCTTAACTCAATGTTGGTTTAAGTTATAAACATGGTTCCGTGCTACATATATTTTCCTTTTTTTTTTACCTTTGCCAATCACACCCCTGATTTTTCTTAAAGGAACACGCTGACTTTTGGAATTATTTTGTCACTGTTGGAAGGTATAGATATTCGAAGCCGGCCACTTCGAGGTACTTGTGCTAAGCTAGGGTAGGGGTGGGTGCGTCATACCGAGTTAGGCTAGTACATGCACAGAGATGAGAGGGGTAGGCCTATAGACTTATATAACTCTGGGGAATACGGTGAATAAGTCCCAAAAAGTCGGCATGATGTTCGTTTAAGGTTAAAAGGTACAGTATTTCTATGTAACATTTGTATGTAATGTATTGCATGTTTGTATGTATTATGTAAGAGACCTATTTGAGTCTGAGTTCAAGGAAGAGAAGAAAGAATTACAGGTAGCCCAGTTTAGACTTGATGTTTTCGTTTTTTAAACTTTACCCCCTATTGTTTTGAATTATATGCCTGGAAGATAAAGCCTGTTTAATGATTTTGATAGTTCCTTTATGTAAGGGTATAACCCTTCTTTTTGCTACCCTCTGGGGGCATAATCGTAATTATGCCCCCAGGGTGTAGCAATGTAGCTGCCTAGATGCTCTAGTTGTTGGCTACTGCAACTCAAGCTAGGTAGCACCATTTATTTAAATTTTTTTCATACCACAGTATTCGGTGACCTTGAGATCTAGGATCTATGTGAAAAATGGCCGGAATGTTTCCTTTAAACATTCATGACAAGCCGTTTTGCTTTTGATAGTATCAACACACCTCAACCTCCTGTGACTGAACATCCAGTTCTCTACATAGAGTGTCTCAACTTCAAGGACATGGACATGGATTCCAGTAGAAGAAGCGACTGGAAATCAAAACTGTGAGTTTTCTCACCTCATATGGATGTTCATTACATTTCTCTGGGACCCACAATGGCATTACTTGGGTTAGATGGGCTTCAACTGGACATGGGCTCAGAATGGACTTTTTAGTGGGTGGATGCAGGGACCTACAGGGCAACACAAATGATTATACACATGCTAGAAATGGGCTTACTTATCTAACGTGGGTACTGCATGGGTACAAAATTAGCTGGGCCCCAGCTGGGTAAGCCAGATGGGCCCCACTTGTCAGCACTGTTTTTGTAAATAAATGCATTTAAAATGTGCTATATTTGGACACTTTGAGAGTTGTAGAGTTTCAGAAATATCAGGTACACTTTAGACAAGTTTCAGTCACATAACTTTACTTTAATTTGTAGATTATGTTTACTCTCTTTTTGTTGTTTTGTGTCATTTGTGACATGTTCACAAGACAGCACAACACTGCTGCTACAGACAAATAAGGCGGGTACTGTGCGCTCACACTGTTATCAAAACATACAGGTCAAAACTCTGTAAAGTTGTCAAATCCAGCACATCCTCTGTGGTGGCCAATTGTATACAAATGACTGTGCTGGATGCTATAGCTTTCAGGGAGCCCAGTGTACTGCAGCAATTGTCTTGTCTTTGTCTCACAGATATAAATCAGCTGTTATTGGGAGATTACTGAATTCTGTCTCTTTTTCTTGTAAATGAAATAAGGAACAAATCAATTCAGCCCATTCTGAAAATGTCATGAGAAACACAAGAAAAGCAGAAGTTCTGCTGCTGTGATAGCAGACCTTAATTGATCAACAATTTCAGTTGTTGTGCAACCTCACCCATAATCCAATCAAGTTGTCTTTTGTATCTGTTATACTGATCTCAGGAGCATTTCATTTCCGACAAGTAAATGAGAGAGATAAAAAATACCTTTTAAGTTTTTAAGGAATTAAAGTTATACTTAAATTTGCTGAGACAAGACAAAGGCTACTTTTTTGTAGTTGAAAAAAAATTAAGAAAAGGCTCAAAATCATTGATGTTCAAATGGTCCTATATTGATTAAATTGATGATCGACTTGTCGAAATCTGAGCTTCATTTTGTCTAGGAGAAATAGGACAGAAAAAAGAGAGATCTTATTTTGAACTTTCCTTTCCTCAGGATAGGTATGAGAGAAATGCACATTCATGATGAGATAAGATAGTTTTACCCTTAAGAGTTTCCCTGTGACTGAACAAGTCCAGCCAGTTCACTACAGGGAGCGCTTGAGACTGGAAGATGAAATTCTATTAAACAAGCTCAAAAACATAGTATTAGTTTCTTTTTTTGCATACTGCTGTAGCATGGAGGTGTGTGTGTGTGTGTGATCAATCACATCAGCAGACTCATTCATCTCAATATGGCAGTGCTAAGCCAGAGGTCTGTTTCTGTTTACTGTGCACATTAGGCCTACTGGAAACATCCTGGTCAGTTTCGTATACATTTGGACCAGTGAATTTTTTCGCTGGCCTGCAAGATCAGTCCAGACAGTTGTGAGTCTCTGACCAGGTTAGGAAAGTGTTAGTCTGTAGTGGAGCTGTTAAGCTCCTATTATTAGAAGAATTGTGCACAAAATTACATAAAACTTTCAGGGTTTGTTCTTGATGACCTAAGCTTTGGCTTAAGATCTGGAGGCATTCTCAGTGTGACCTCTTAGGTCAGCTAGAGGTCATTGACCTCTGAGATATTAAAGTTCCATGTACAAAAAGGGGTGTATCTTTGGGTGAATGTGATATAAATGTTGTTCCATGTTTCCAGGCATGTGAAGCTCATTTATATGATTTATATCATTAATTAGAGGTCAACATCAACGAGTAGGTCAAGGTCGCTAGAAAAAAACACCCAATAATGGCAACATGATAAACAAGAAAATGTTTACTAACGGAACTGATTCTCTCAGGGTCGTAACACTGGTTACTTCTCTCCTGTGTGACAGGAAGACTTTTTTTCCTGATGTCAATTTTAGGTGTCCAAAAAGTTTAAAATTAAAGTTAAATTTGAATTATTTAGGTTAAAAGTTAAAATTACTGTTATATTTCAGTCAAATTTGACATTCGTAGAGCATACACCTTAACCTTAAAATGCATCTAGTTTGCAGTCATGAATGTTGACAAGGCTGTCAAGATTTATTTTTTGCCTGTGCACTTTGTGTATTTATTATGTAAGGGATAACTGCCACCGAGGTGTCCTGTTATACAGAATTAATGGACGAGGGTGAGGGGCAAAGAACTCCCTGACGCGCAGCCGTATAACTGGACACACCTCGAAGGCCGTTATCCCGCTTATCACCCGGTTGCCACTGTAAAGCAAAGGAAACACACGGTTCCGTTTAAAAGGAAGCTCTTTTGTTGGCCCTATAACAGCGATAGCATGGACAATTAGCTCAGAGAGGGTTGAAGCAGAGCTAGTAATCAAGGATCCTTGGTTAGCTTGTTTACAGTTGATTCCATTGTTGCGAAGCTTGCCTCCAGGCTCAACCGTTGTCCTACTATCGTTGTTATAGTTACCATTCATAAGCATTGATATGGAACGGCGATTAAACTTTTTATACCAGATCTACTTCAGGTGTCCCGTTATTCAGAATTAAAAGCCACCCCGCCAGGCAATCAGAAAAGAGTATTTCTTCTCTCCGGGTGATAACAAGTGATAAGCTAATGCAAATACTGTCATACATGCCTGTGTGCAGATATTTAGCCTTGTTTTCTCTCCATTGTTTTGTTTATGTTTTGAAACTATAGAGGGGGCTGCAGGTCACAGGAGGGCTCTGAGACCTGAGTCAGCACTACATAGCTGTGTAACCATGGAGACCAACGAGGACATGGATAATACTGTTAGCATGAAATCAACACAGACCAAGGCAGGGTGAGTACAGAAAGTGTGAACACACACAAACTCAAACTTGCTCAAAGAAACATTTGCTGCGTTGTGTGTGTGTGTGTGTGTGTGTGTGTGTGTGTGTGTGTGTGTGTGTGTGTGTGTGTGTGTGTGTGTGTGTGTGTGTCTGTGTGCGTGTGTGTGTGTATGTGTAAGAGGGTATGTTTATACCATTGACTGTGATCACATTCAGTAATTAATGTTGATTTGCTGTGTTATATATCTGTGTTTGCAGACCACAGACACACAGACCTCCATCTCTAGTGCCCAGCTGTGCACACACACACACACACAGACACACACAACACACACACACACACTGTACACTCAATCACACACTCACACACACACACACACACACACACACACACACACACACTGTACACTCAATCACACACACACACACACACACACACACACA
>NW_027468564.1:20293095-20350595 GCF_046254945.1 Alosa pseudoharengus | reverse complement strand
TGGGTCAAAAATGACCCGCATTCATTTCCTATGGTATTTCATAGATATTTGTGTGTTCCTTTCCTATATTTATTGAAAGTAATGTATTTTATCATTCAATATTGATTGTATTTATCAAGATAAAGATTTTTGATTGCTACATATAGTTATTTTTTACTTTTCCTGTATTATTTTCTGAACAAACATAGCTTTTCTATTACTACATCAAGTTTATGTGTGTGGGCCAAAAAGACCCATGCGTTCAAGTTTGTTTTGTTTTTAATAAAAATAAACTATAACAACATTTTTTATTAAAAAATTAATCTTAGAATAATGTTCTTAGACTTACTATAGTGTTTTAATCCAAATAGCAATATATCATACGTTTATTTCTCAATTAGTCACACGTTAAAAACACAGATAACTAATAGCACTTATGTTTGACTGTACTATGTCTATAGTATTGTGAACTGAAGTGAACGTCACCAAGTGTAGTTAATTCACTTGGGAATAGAAAATAATATCCATCACATGGGTACCCCACCATTTGATATTTCATGTCTTACATGCCCTACACAAATGACCACCATGTTTGTGTTCCTTGCACATAGGTCAGTATATTACTTTTAGTGTCATTGGTAGCTGGTCAGATCTCTTCCTTTTTACTTGACCATCATGTCTGATATGTGACTGTGGTTTCTTTGTCCCACATCTTTTCATATCCATATAGCTCTGGAGGTCAGGTCGTGCCCTTCATGCATGTCCTTCTTCATATGTGTCATGAGAATACTTCACTTAGTTCCATTTTGAACATCCATAGTAACTCCACCGATACAATCAGGATGCTGATCAGTTAAACTGCTATTGGTATTGAGGGGTGACAACATGCAGCACTCTGGACCAGGGAACCATGAGCCATATTTATGTTCTCTGCATGGATGTGTAGGCATACTAAAGAAAGCAGGGATAGAGATGACCCATGTGTCCATAGTGCTCTTGTCCAATGTACTGGATGCACTTGATGCATACAGTATATCAACTGCACAATACCCTGATAATAAGCTGGGCAAAGAGCTTGTCATGCCACTTCCTTCTTCCTAACACATATAGGCTGAATCCCAAGACCCCCTAAGTTGTAAACCCCTTAAAAACAGAACCGACATGAATCAATTTCACGTTAGGCCTGATGGCAGTTAAGTCTTTGAGGGTTCAGTGCTGAGGGAGGGATATTGAGATTCACCCATTACTTACAATTGAAATATGTAGAAAAAGGAAACCAAACAGAGCCACAAAAGGGCACCAGAGAGTAAGGACAAGTGAAGTGGAAGAGGAGCTAGAGCTGCAGAAACCAAGAATACTACAAGTTGGAAGCAGTGTTTCCAATACACTAGGGCTGTGTACAAGGGCAAACATGTAATGGTAATTTGCAAGTGTCATGTAGTGCTGAAATGGCCATTTATTGTACCCATGTGTTTTACTTAATCAGCTTCAGTTTATTTGGACACATCCATCACAGTTCTCTATACTTCAGATATAGTATATTTCAATATGTGTGATTTTTTATTATTGATGTCATGTGTGACAAAGTGAGATATAATAGATGAAATATGTGTATCACATATTTCAACTATAGTATGTGTTTAAAACAATTACAACCTAATACTTTTATCAAAGTAATTGTTTTAATATATCTTGTTTTTGCATCTAATCAAAAGTGCACACAGGGGTCACATTTGACATATGTCTCTGAACTTCATTTAGTAATAAAAAAAGATATATTTATAATTATTTGAAGTAATTAAAAATATTTTTACTGAACAACTGCAAAATGAACTGCAATTTTTAATGATACATACATTATTTCACTAGATATAGCAAAGCAATATGCAGCCTAGAATGAAAAACCATAGGAAATGAATGCGGGTCATTTTTGACCCATGTCTGAAAACTGGACGAAGTAATGAAAAAACTGTGTTGTTGTTAATGTAAAAAAGGAAAAAGTTAAAAATTATGATTTGAAATAATCAAAAACAAGATATTACATTTATATCTGGAATATTGACTGATGAAATAAATAAATTCCTAAAATATTGCAAATATAAACACATGTATGCATGAATAACCATAGAAAATGAATGCGGGTCATTTTTGACCCATGTTGCGTATTGAAGGGGTAGTGATACATAAACGACTTTTTCTAAAAAATAAAGAATGGAAAAATGAAAATAAAGATATGTAATGGTTAAAACAAGTTAATTGAGGAATTCATGAAATACTGGATGATGAAATCAATTTATCGCAAAAATATTCAACATTTTAAGTCATCCGGGTCACTTTTGACCCAGGTTATGCATTAAAGGGTTAACACCTTCCACCTAACCCCGGTGAGTGGGGGTCGCTATAATGCGTGTGAAATAGCACCATTGGGTAGCCTATGCGAAATAGCCTTAAAATCATTCCGGTGTTGTGTGCCTTCTGGTTTCTCCACCTACTGGTTTCCTTGCGCATGCATGCGCTGCAGCAGTTGTCAGACATTCACAAACAAGTTGTTTTAGGCGGTTTGAAGTCGCTTTTCATACGCCATGAGCGCTCGGCTACATTACAGCCACTCGGACAAAAGACATGTAAAAAAATATATGTTTTGAAAACTAGCATTAAACTGGATTCGATCCCGCAAAAGCAACACACGCGTGACTTTCTCCATCCTGATTCCCTACTCTTTGAGCCAACTAATATGTTACGCGAATCAATTAACTATTGTAGGCTACCATTAATTAATAACGTAGGCAACACCCAGGTAACATGTTGTCCAGGCTATCTGAAACAAGTGGTTGCCCTTCATCTACAACAACTGGTTACCTTGGGCTGCTACAGTCGTCAGTGCACTGTGCACAGTAATTCTGAGAAATTAAATGGTACGAGAAACGATCTACATAGCGCACCAGACCGCAATGTCTTCAAGGGTTGAATGAAGGGAGTTTGCAAAAATTAGTGTATTTTTCAAGTCAATAAACATTCTTAATTTTCGAATGTCCTTGTCAGGGGACATCTGACTTTTCAAAACCACAGGCCTGGTAGTCGCTCAGACAAGCCTATAAGATAAAGGCAATACCATTTGTGTCACCTAATGCAGTTCAGTGAATTAGCAAGGATACCATCAGAAGCCAACAATCATAAAGCACCTGTGCGCGCGCGCTCTCTCCCCTGGGCATGAAGCTGTCTGCGTGTTGTAGGCTAGATTTGAGGCGTGAGTTCTTTCTATCTGCTTTACTTTTGTGAGTTGCGACCACCTAGGCTATGTTATAGATGTTCTATTAGGTACCAGTGTTTAGCTGTGTCACAAAACAAAAAGCTTTGTCAGACTACTTTTAAAATGATATTCAGGGCTATATACATTTTAAACACTCGGGGCTGAAGACCCGACAAAGCCTTGCGTTAATTCTTCAGGTGGGAAGTGTCAGGAATTTTCATATGAGAGACGTTCTCATTGGTGGTTAGTAGGGGATTGACAGCAACATAGCCAATCACATTATGAGAGATGCTGAATTTAACATCAACTGCGATGTTTGATTTTAAATTAATGTAAATTTGATGATGTTTTCAGTGGGTGCCCGAGAGGCGGAGCACCCATGGTATCGGCGCCTATGACAAGCGTATCTCGCGGTTGCATCCATTACAAACAAACATGCAATGTGAACGTCTGGGATTGGGGAGAGCACTAAATGCTCTTCTGAATAAGCACGGAGTCAAGCCTTTAAATGAAAAACACTCAAAAAAAATAAACGCTAATGAAGTAAACTTGTGACCATCAAAAATCGTTTATCGCCTGTAACTTTGTGATAAAAGAACATAACAGGAAGGCATTTGGCTGAGCAACGGAGGTTAATACGCTCTATATTTTGTCCAAATGATGTCTGTCTATCGTCGTTGCACTCGGAGTAAACCAGAATGTTTAATTTGTCCTGCGTTTCTTCTATGGCTGCAAACGGGATTCACTCGCAGTTAACCAAATATTTCTTTATTAGGGCAGGGCAGGCATATTTCTGGCTATTAAATTATTTCTAAACCAGTCTGCTAGTCTGAAGTGAAGTCTGTGTAGGGTTTTCCAGCTCCATTTTTTTTTACCAGACACCCTGCTCACTTAAGACCTCTGCCGGTTGTTGCAGCGTCGTTGCAGCGTCACTGGAAAAATACAAAATAAAGTTGCGTGATCCCGCGCGCGGACCGCGAGGGAAGCTGGCCAAGTCGAAGCACTGCCCACTGTAGGTGGTTTCTCTGCAAGGGCCTCTTAGACAGACAGACAGACAGACTGACAGACGGACAGACAGACAAATACTTTATTGATCTCCAAGGGGAAATTCAAGACAAAGTCCTTTATCACAAGTTTTGCTACTTGGCAGCCATTTTGATAATGTCTCCTGGCATTTATGCTGGATTATTGAAATTGAGGTGTCAAAGTAGAAAGTAGAAACAGTACAGCTGATTTCACAAATGAGCTGATCCACCTGGCTTAAAAGTTGTGCTAATTAGAATCAGCTAATTAAGAGAATGGTTGGAATTAAAATGTTAGCTGGATTTTTACACCTCTGAATATAACTCAAATAATCAGAAAGACGTGGTAGAATAGAAAAAAAAAGTTATCTCAACTTAGTAATTTGATCTTGAAAACGTATAAAATTCAGTTGACTCAACTTAAATATTTAATTATCTGTAATAGTGCAAGAATCCCAACGTTCTCTGGAAGAACAGTCAAGAACCATCAACTCTTTCCTTAAAGGACAATTCCGGCGCAAAATGAACCTAGGGGTAATAACAAATTTGTACCGAGTTTGTCCGTTCTCTGCGATATGTTTTCATGCTAATCGAACGTGATCAGTTTTACCTCAAACCTAGCTAGTAAGCGTTTAACTCTGGTCTTCGGGGGCACACGCAAAGAAAAAAGAAATCACTATTTCTATACCACTAACAAGGTTCCAAATAGCACCACACTTCCACAGTAGCATAATGAGGGGCCCTACATGTAAGCCGAAGCATTGAGAACTTTGTAAGTGTACAGTTTATTAAAAAGATAGTTTAGAAACAGTACCGTTCACGTATACAGGTGGGCGTCATTTTGAGAAAACAGTGACAACATTGTGCAATGTGAGCTGAATTGTCTTGTGACTGTTTTCCCAAGCTGGCACCAGCCTGTATACGTGAACGGTATGGTTTCTAAACTATCTTCTTAATAAACTGTCTGTAGGGCCTACACTTACAAGTTCTCAATGCTTCGGTTTACATTATGCTACCGTGGAAGTGTGGTTGTGGTTTGTGGTAAAACTGGACATGTTCGATTAGCATGAAAACATATCCCAGAGAACAGACGAACTCGAGGTACACATGTTATTAACCCCTAGGTTCATTTTGTGCCGGAATTGTCCTTTAAATTACTTCAACTTCGTAGAAATCGCATTACGGATTTGTATAAGTTTCTCGAGTTAACACAATGTAAAAAAAATCGTCTTTCTTACTTAGTAAGAAAGTCAACATATTTCATTGTTTTTTTTTTTTGTTTTTTTTTGAGTAATTTCAACCTAACTTAAAATTGTAAGTTATGGTCCTAAGTACAGCAGTTAAGGATTATGGGTAAATGTTACAGTTAATAATGTTTATTTTTTCTTATTACTTTTTATTGTAGCTTTTTTGGATATGTATTACATAGAACAGGGGTTCCCAAACGTTTCCACGACAAGGCCCCCCAAATACCACTAGGTTCTGGCCAAGGACCCCCTTGATGTGTTATTAAACCTATCGACAATACTACGGCAAATGTAAAAATACATAAAGCGAATCCTAATAATTATTTTAGCCACAAGCTAAACTAGATTCTTCCTCGTTGTAATTATCTTCGGCTAAGGTCAGCTCTAGATTAGGGATGTTCTCCAATGTAATGAAGTCGCCTTCATCATCAGATTCAGGTTATCTGCAATCCGCTGTGCTTTGTCCATCTCCATTCCAATTGTAAACAAACAGCATGCTGGTTCAGTAAGTAGCCATGAGGTTACTTCTAGCATACAGCTGATTGGCCGACAGAACAAAAGAGCACTAATAGTCGCCCAATTCAAACGCTGGTTTACTTCCTGAAACTTAACCATTTTCAAAGACAAAATATACACTTTTAAAGCAACCAATGCTGTTATCTGAAACATGGAATTGCTTCTTTAGGACTTTTTTAAAAAAAAAAACTTCAGTCGTTTTTCGCGACTTGCGTCTCTGCGACTTGAGCCTGTTTTGCCATGCCTGGTCACATATATGGACATTTTAGAGAGCTGAACAGAGGCAAACGCCTCGTGCTGCTGCCCACCCAGAATAGGAATCGGCGGCCTTAAAAGGGGTCAGGTGACCTGTGCACCGGTGCACCATCCTCCTTAATCAGCCAATCACTATCAGTCAGCATACCGACCACCTGCGAACAGACACAAGACAATACAACGTAGCGCAGGGAGGAAGCCACGCCCACTGGGGCGTCACACATACACACAATCATACACACACACACACACACACACACACACACACACACACAGACACACACACACATTCACATGCAAACACAGATAAAGTGAGTTCAGACATATGTGACCAGGCATGGCAAAACCAGGCACATGTCTCCCCAGAGACATTTTGAGTTATTCACAGATTCTGATGTGTAGTTTCAAAGCTATCCAATGATGTCTCACTCATGGAGATCTGATAATATTTGAATAAGTTGTAGCAATTTTAAAGTATACACATCTCAAAGCTACAAGCTGAGAAATCAGGCTTTTCAATTTGACTACTTTCTCCCTCAATCCATGGGAGGGGAACACAATGGTCCTCATTTACATGACATTAAGATCAACCCTCCCCCCTGTCACGGTCACTGATCTGTCAGCCTGCAGTGCTAATGACCCATCGGAACTATCTGTAATGGGTTACAGAACCAGCTAGTAGCAATGGATAAAGTAGTCTAAAACAAACATGAGATCACGTTTGCAAACCATGTTATTTTGAATGAACACCCAGTGCAAGGCACCAGGTTGGCAATGGATTTAGCAGGTTTAGCAATGGATAAAATAGTCTAAAACGCGAACTAAACAAACATGAGATCACGTTTGCAAACCCTGTTAATTTGAATGCACACACGATGCAAGGCACCCTGCCATAGATAGATGGATAGATAGATAAGATAGATAGATAAATACTTTATTGATCCCCAAGGGGAAATTCAGGGGGTCTCAGTAGCATACAGACATCACACACAACATGCACTTACAGCAAATGGTAAATATAAGTATAAGTATAAGTATAAACATATAACCAAACTCCACTGTACAATAGAGACAGTAGGAGATAAGAAAAGCTAACAAAACTAAAAATACTATATAAATTAAATGTAAAAAAAACAAAAAAAAAAAACAGTGTGCTTAAGGGTGGTCAAGTATGAGACGCTTGTAATGACAGGGCCTGTAGTTCTGTGTGCAAAGTGAGGTGCTCAAGAGAGTGAGTATCCTGGTGAAGGTGCAAAGTAGTCCAACAGTAGTTCTGTATGTATGGTAAGGTGCTCAAGAGAGTGAGTGTCCTGGTGAAGGTGCCAAAAAAGTAGTCCAACAGTAGTCCCTTAGTTATGTGTGCATGGTAAGGTGCTCAAGAGAGTAAGTGTCCTGGTGAAGGTGCAAAAAGTAGTCCAACAATAGTCCTTAAGTTATGTGTGCACGGTAAGGTGCTCAGAGAGTGAGTGTCATGGTGAAGGTGCAACAAGTAGTCCAGCATTAGTCCAACAGTGCAATAATAAGGTCTAGAGACCAGCATAAATAATATGGACAAATAGGAGAGCAAAGTATAATATAATATAATGTAGACAAGGTAATATAAAAAACTATAAAAACTACGTCAGTGCAGAAACAGGTTGAGGTAATAGGGTTACAGCCATTCAGTATTATTGTAGCAGAAGCCATTGATCATGTGTGCTAATATAGCATGAAAAACATGAAAAACAGTGTAGCAGGAAAGCGGTAGTAAAAACATTAGGCTGTGGACATTAGTAAAACAGTAGTAAAGCAGTAGTGGGTAGTTACTCAAACATGGAGAGGGTGGAGAGGCAGACAGACTAAGCAGAGAAGTCTATCTCTCCTCTTCCCTTTAGTGATGCATTGAACAGTTCAATGGCCCTGGGGACAAATAACTTCCTCAGTCTGTCTGTTGCACAAGTCAGTGAGCGAAATCTCCAGCTGATCAAGCTCTTTTGCTTTTTAATAGTGCTGTAGAGTGGGTGGCATTCATTGTCCAAGATGTTGATCAGTTTGTTCAGGGTCCTTTTGTCAGATATTGAAGTGATGCACTCCAGTTCAGCTCCCACTACAGAGCCAGCCTTCCTTAACAGCCTGTCAAGTCGCCCAGCATCCTTCTTCTTTGTACTTCCTCCCCAGCATACCACTGCATAGAAGAGGACGCTGGCCACAACAGACTGATAGAACATCCTGAGGAGCTTGCTGCACACATTGAAGGACCGCAGCCTCCTCAGGAAGTACAGCCTGCTCTGCCCTTTCTTTTAGAGTGCGTCAGTGTTGGCTGACCAGTCCAGTTTATTGTCCAGGTGGAGACCCAGATACTTGTAGGTGCTTACCGCCTCCACATTGACCCCATCAATGGAGACTGGTAGCAGAGCGGGCTTAGACCTGCGGAAATCCACCACCATCTCCTTGGTCTTTGAAGTGTTGAGTTGAAGGTGATTGAGTTTGCACCACTGCACAAAGTCCTCCACCAGGCTCCTCAGTCAAAACAAGACATTCTCGCATTATTCTAATTAATTGCCCACCGAAACTATCTGTAATGGCTTTTGGCGAGTAGCCTATGGTGCCAATAGCTAACGACAGTAGGCCTACGTTAGCTAGTAGCAATGGATAAAGTTTCTAACACACATACTTTATCCCCGTCAAATGTAACTGTGGAAATAGCATCTGATATCTTACTATGTAGCTCCTCTGCTGCCAGACCGAGAGATTCTTCCTTGTTGTAATTATCTTCGGCTAAGGTCAGCTCTAGATTAGGGATGTTCTCCAATGTAATGAAGTCGCCTTCATCATCAGATTCAGGTCATCTGCAATCCGCTGTGCTTTGTCCATCTCCATTCCAATTGTAAACAAACAGCATGCTGGTTCAGTAAGTAGCCATGAGGTTACTTCTAGCATACAGCTGATTGGCCGACAAAACAAAAGAGCACTAATAGTCACGCCCAATTCAAACGCTGGTTTACTACCTGAAACTTAACCATTTTCAAAGACAAAATATACACTTTTAAAGCAACCAATGCTGTTATCTGAAACATGGAATTGCTTCTTTAGGACTTCAACTTGCACATTCTGCAAAAAAACGAAAATAACTAATTTTGAAAAAAAAAAAACTTTGCGTCTCTGCGACTTGAGCCTGTTTTGCCATGCCTGGTCACATATATGGACATTTTAGAGAGCTGACATACTTCTTCTTGGGTTTATCTGCCCCCTTGGTGGTGTCACAAAGTTGGGCTTACTTGCATTATGTGTCTGCAGGGGCACTGCTGGATAATTTAGGCCCTATAACCAACAATAATTCTGGGCCCCTCAATATATAGTATTATTGGGGAGGGAGCTTTCTGGGGCCCCCTGTCATTGATGGGCCCCCCAGCAGGATTGATTTGATCTTCACCTTATAAAGTGAAGGTTCTTGGACTTTATATGGATATTAAAGCTGTAGCAGCTGGATTAATAGGAAGTTATATGATATAGCATTGCACAACTAAGGTTGTGTATATTTGATCTTGTTGCCAGCTCAAACAATACTTTAACCCTTTGCAGACTGAACATCATCGGTACTGGGGTACCAAAATTAGACCATGTAGTCTGCAAATATGCACAGGATTAAGGTGTTGTGGATGGTCATCTACCGTACTTGATTATTTTTGTGGCACCAATAAACAATTGCATGACAACACAACAACAACAGTATAGTGTCACTGTCACTTAGTTGCATTTTAAAAGAATATGTTGACTCTGGCTGTGGAATTCAGGGAACAAACTTCCGCTAATTGTTTTTGTTTTTTAGACTTGTTTTTGTAAGTAGTAGCCTACCAACTTAAGTCTGTCAATTTACTTAGTTCTTAGTTGGTAGTTAGCATTTGATGATGATTTAACTTGTATATTTGAGTTCTAATTAGTGACATCACCTGTACTGTTTCTATTTTCTACTTCTTACTTTGACACCTCTGTTAATGGGGAGGCGTATAGCTCCAAACATGGAGTGTCATATTGACATGAAACATCAGGTGAATATGTGTTCATATCTGAACTGAACGGCACACACACACACACACAAAATCTAATTGTATTATCCCTTGTCTCTGTAGTGAGATGAGGGCTGATCTGACCGTCTGTGAGCTGAGGAACCCAGTCATCACCACCTGTGCTGTGCAGTGCATCAGCAGCTACTGGGAACAGTCTGGACTACCAAGAGAACAAACCTATCCCTCGTGTGGAAAGACATGCGGAACCCAACCAGTCGATATGAGCACACGGGATGAACACACAGGCTTGATCAACAGCAAAAGACACCTGCACACTGAAAAAACACCAAGCAGAAAGAGGAGAGAACTTGGTGAGTGTAGATTTTGTTTTTTAAAACAATAATTATTTGTATCTGTTTTTTTTTTTGAGAATTAATGTCAACAAAGAGAGCAATTACAAATATTGCTAAATATTTGTATTTATTTGTTTAAGGAAAATTCCATAGATCTCCGTTTCCAGAGGTCACCAAGTAATGTCAGTACAGAAAAAAAAAAAAAACAATTGTTTTTACATAGCTTGAGTTGCTGTAGCCAGTAATTCAGTACAGAGCTTCCAGGCAGCTACAGAGCTACACTCTGGGGGCATGTTCATGAGTCCCCATGTACATGCCCCCAGAGTGTAGCAATAGCTGCCTGGCTAATTTAGCACTGACAATACTCTGTGACCTTGTGAAAACAGAAATCCTCTGAATTTTCCCTCAAGGCTTGTGGGTGTAGTAGGCGTGCCTCTATAAGGAGTTCAGGTGTATATGGCCTTAACCATTGTTTGACCTTAAATGACGTTTCTAAAATAATTTTGATGGCACGCAGTCTCATAACACAATGAACAACACTTTTGCTATTGTCTGAGCGGCCCTCTGTAGGCAACTACTGAATCTAGGAAATTTTTAATCTGTAGGCTCCTCGCTCAGGTGGCTGTTCACTCGGCTGCTCTTCCGCTCAAATTCACGTCAGGCCGCTCCGCTCAATTTCGCTCCCCACTCCACTTCAGAATCCTCCCACTCCAGTGAAATCGCTCCACGCTCGCTCCAATTTAAAAGAGGGAGAAATAATCGACAAGCCAAATTGTCACCTTAGAAAACTTGAACTAAGAGAAACGGCAATGTCAGTCATAGAACATGTATTGTAAAAGATAGCCTAATGCAACACCGACAGTGCAACAACGAACAAGCTTGGCAGCGTACACACAAGCCTAAAACTAAAGGTATCAGTGGGATTAATTGCCTAAATAATACAGGTTCAGCATCCAGGTTTTACTTAAGCCGTACTTAAAACAGGCCATTCAAATTGCTCACGTTTTCCTTTGCTCTCCGTAGCACACTCATATTTCCGCGAAATGTGTCTTCTTAAATTCCAAAATAAATCTCACTGGAACAGTGTCACCACATAGTTGTTCTTGCTCTACGTTGTTTGTATCTAGTTGTTTTGTAGGAATAGTACGCTTGTAAGCCCTATGACTTTCAGTTTCCTTTCAAAAATATTTAGCGACTTTATCCCCAACGAACTCACTGTAACGTCGGCACGCTGGACTATGTGCTACGGACTCTGGGACAATGCATTCTGGGATACGGAGGAGAACTCTGGGGATTGTTTGTGTGTGTTAATGCCTTTATTTACTGTTTTAATGTCTGTGATTTAGTGTAGCGTGTTACCCTTTTAGGTCTTCCTCGTGTGTGATCCTTTTTGTGTGGGGGGCTGCGTCCACCCCTGTATGTGTTGTGTGTGTGTGTGTGTGTGTGTGTGTTTGACCTGCCTAGTGTGTGCTGTTTTCGTGGTCTGCATCCCTGCCCCTGTTTCTGGATGTTAGCCACTGAAAGTGGCCTCCACACCTAGCTGCGGCTAAGTCTAATCCGTTACACTACTATGGCAAGTGTCTTTGTTTTGAAATAATAGCGATCTTGGTATCATCATGAAGACATGAGTTCTGGGTGGATTTGGGTATGCCTCAGAGTCGTGGTGTGAGTGGTGCCAGAGTGAAATTGGAGCTCCTCGCTCGCTTGTGCTCCGCTCTGTCAGGTAGTTCTACTTATTGATTATTTTTTTCTTTATTGACTTATCATTGCTAAACAGATGAGGACTTGAGGAGAGTTAAAGAGAATCACAAAGCCAGTCTGAAGAGAAGGTTTGAGAACATATCTGAAGGCATCATCAAACCTGGAGCTGAGATACTCCTCAATAAGATCTACACAGACCTCTACATCACAGAGGGAGAGAGTGAAGGGGTGAATAAGGAACATGAGGTCTGGCAGGTAGAGTCAGCATCTAGACCACTAACCACAGAAGACACACCAATCAACTGCAATGACATCTTTAAGCCCTTACCTGGACAAGAGCGGTTCATCAGAATCGTGATGACCAAAGGTGTTGCAGGCATTGGAAAAACAGTCTCTGTGCAAAAGTTCATTCTTGACTGGACAGATGGGGTAGCCAATCGGACTATAGATTTTATATTTCCCCTTTCTTTCCGTGAGCTGAATTTAGTCAGGGGCGGTCAGTATAGTCTTCACAGACTCCTGCTTGAATTCCACCCTGAGCTGAAGGAGCTGAATGATGATGAAGGTTACAAAGACTGTCAGGTTGTGTTCATCTTTGATGGTTTGGATGAGAGTCGTTTGACTCTGGATCTGGAACAGAACAGTAAGTTGTCCAATGTAAAACAAACATCATCAGTGGATGTTCTGATGACGAGCCTCATTCAGGGAACTCTGCTTCCCTCTGCACTCATCTGGATAACCTCACGACCAGCAGCAGCGAGTCAAATTCCTGCTCAGTGTATTGACCAGGTTACAGAAGTACGAGGATTTAATGACCTACAGAAGGATGAGTACTTCAGGAAAAGAATCGGTGATGAGAGTCAGGCTAACAAAATCATCTCACACATTAAGGCATCCAGGAGTCTCCATATTATGTGCCACATTCCGGTCTTCTGTTGGATTGCAGCCAGTGTACTTCAGTGGATGCTGGAACAGGACAACACCCAGGAAACCCCCAAAACTCTGACTGAGATGTTCATTCACTTCTTGCTCATCCAGACCACCAGTAAGGACTTGAAGTATGAGGGAAGATGTGAGGGAAATAACAAGAAGCTCCTGGAATCACATAAGAGTGTCATACTGAAACTGGCAGAACTGGCTTTCAAGAATCTGCTTCAAGGGAATCTCATGTTCTATGAGGAAGACCTGAGAGAGTGTGGCATTGATGTCAGTCAAGCCTCAGTGTACTCTGGCATGTGTACTGAGATCTTCAAGGAAGAATCTGTGTTTCAGCAGAAGAAGGTTTACTGCTTTGTGCATCTAAGCATCCAGGAGTTTCTGGCAGCACTTCATGTCTTTCTTTCTTTTAAGAGTATGAATGAAAAACTGGGAGCACCTGAACTTTTTGTCAAGAAAGCCCAGTTACCTTTAGAAGAGTTGCTTGAGAAAGCTGCAGACAAAGCTTTGCAGAGCAAAAATGGACATCTGGATCTTTTCCTTCGTTTCCTTATGGGCATCTCATTGGAGAGGAATCATAGACTGCTGCAAGGACTACTCAGGGATCCACTCAACAGCTCAGAGAGCATCAGGAAAACATGCAAGTACATTAAGGAGCTTAACAAAGAAGATCTCTCCCCTGAGAGATGCATCAATCTTTTCTTCTGCCTACTTGAAATGAAAGATAATTCGATGCACCAAGAAATTAAAAAATATCTGGAGTCACCAAAGGATTTTAAAGGCCAGTTGTCTCCTGCCCACTGTTCAGCACTGGCCCACGTGATCCTGATGTCTGAGGAAGTGCTGGAAGAGTTTGACCTGAAGAAATACAACACATCAGATGAGGGACGCAGGAGACTGATCCCAGCTATGAAGTGCTTCAGCAAGGCACTGTGAGTTATTCAATAATAAACTGATTGATTAAATAATGTGGGCAAACATTACAAAATCTGAAATGTATGAATAATAAAAATAATGGTCTCCAATTGAGTAAAGATGGCAATTAAACAAAAAGAGTAAGAATCAAAACAATTACTTGCACCTTTATGAAAATTCTGTATTCCCGAATTCCCTTCAATATCTTACTATATCAAAACACTAACCAATCATTTGTTGGTGTATATGTAATTTTATCTCGCACTTTATTGCAGATTTTCTGAATGTAAACTATCAGTTAAATCCTGTGGAAATGTTGCTTCAGTTCTACAGTCACCAAACTCTCTAATCGAATTGGACTTGAGTAACAATGACCTGGGAGATTCTGGAGTTCAGCTTGTCTCTAAAGGTCTATCTAGTCCCCACTGCAGACTACACACATTAAGGTTGGTGTTAGAATATTTTCATTACATTATATACATTTAATATTCATACTCATAAAATAGCCTGTAGGGAAAACGGCCAAAACATCCTTCTTGTTCAATGCCTTCATCGCTGTTTTATGTTTGTTTTTAAACTTACTGTGCTACCAATATCTTGTACAACCCCTTATAGAAATTTCTGGCGATGTTGCCGCAAATTTTCAGCAAGGTCATATTTTCACATGCAAATTAGGTTTCTGGCAAACAGTTGCGGTTAACTTTTGGTAATGTTGCAGCAAATTTGCAGCAATGTCATTATGCAAATTAGGTTTGTCACCAGAAGTTCACTGGAAGTTTCCCATTATTGGCTAAGTGTGATGGCAAATCACTGGCGAACACATTTGCCACTAGTAGCAAACTTCTCATTGTTGCCAGAACTTTTGCTGGAAGTTTGCCTCTAGCGGCCAACACTGGCAAACTTCTGGTGATATTTTCTAGTGAACTCATTTGTTTCCCACAAATCACCCACAAGTTTGCTGCAAATCTGCCGCAAACATTTATTTTTTTAAGGGACGTGATAATGAAACCTAATGTCTAGCTTCTCTGTGCCAACCTTCTTGTTTTAAATAAAACCAACCGAAACACTCTCAGGTCACATGATAGACTGTGCACCGTTGCTCATTTGTCCACCAACATATAAAGCCCGGACATAGAAGCTTCTCAATGGAACAAGTCCAGACCGAATTTCCCGACCTCCTGATTTCACGCTACAAATCTTACATCTTTATGTCTATGAAAATTGTGAGGAAAAACAAGTATTTCCATACTTCCATACAAGTACATTTCCATTCAGTATACTTCACATCACATTATATTGCAGACTGGCTGGCTGTAGAGTTAGAGAGGTGACCTGTGAGGTTGTGGCTTCCATTCTGCATTCACCAAGCTCCCTGGTAGAGTTGGACCTAAGTGACAATGACCTGGGAGATTCTGGAGTTCAGCTTCTCTCTAAGGGACTGTCTAGTCCCCATTGCAAACTGAAGACATTAAGGTTGGTGTTAGACTATTGTTTACTGTTATTACTAATGAGATCCATAGCAGCATAACAGTTGTTCATCACATTTCCCCTTGTATGGAGTCAGAACAACGACATAAAGATTGTGTGCCCAATATGATTTGCACAAGTGTAGAACCGTTTTGTAACTGTGGAATTAATTTGTCTGTGTGAAAAAAAAATGCGTACCTGCAGAAATATTTTGTGCACTTGTAAAGAACCGTTTTGTAACTGTGGAATTCATTTGTCTGTGTGCAAAAAAAATGCGTACCTGCAGAAATATTTTGTGCACTTGTGAAAAACATTTGTCCACAGGGATTTAGTTTGAATGTGTGTGGAACAGCTTTATAGCTACAGGCATGGGAGAAGTGCGACATCTATCTTTCGTGTGCAAACTGGATCTACGAAGCTACAAAACTTTTTTACAGACATGAATTTTGGCAGTGTTTTGTCGTCGTTTCTGAAGAGCCAATCAGTGAATTTTGGCACTGTCTTGACTAGCTCTGTGTTCACTGTTCGCTAGCTCTGTGCCTGTCGACCAGCTCTGTTCTAGAATCTTTGCTGCCGACCCTGGTCGAGAGATGTGACTCAGTACGTCCCCTGATTGGCTAGTCAGTAGGCGATGCAATGTGTTGATTGGCTCTGCAGAAACTGTCAAGACCATGGAGGTATTATATATAACTGGAGAGAGTGACTAAGTCCCGCCCTCCATACAAATTAATGGTGGAGGCTAGGCTAGTAAATCCGGCCAATTCATAGTCAACGCCATCTTGAACACTGGAGTTCGGATCCAGCGCCAGTCGGCTCTGACCATGCGCCAAGTTCCAAAGCTGGAAATGACGCATGGACCAACGTCGATTTGTATTGGATAGTCTGTAAAAAGAGTGTCGTCCTCCAGTAAGAGGGTGGCGATAATGCACATACATTGCTTGCCACCTAACAAGAAGAAGAAAAAGTTGCTCGGGAACGCACGTGGAGTCCGAGTGGAGTCGCTCTGAAGCGCAACTTAATTTCATTGGTTAACAGTGGCCCTAACTAAGAACGGTCTGCCGGCCGTCCTGCATTCGAACATCACGTGAAATATCCGTAGTCGAACTATAAATAAACTATTCGATTTTTAGTGCCATGTGTAGCGCATTTTACAGTCTATGATTAGTTTGTTTTTTATTTTATTGTTTGCCATCTCATAGCGGGTGCTCTAAACGTATTCTAGCGTTGGCCCATGACCAAAACAAACCAATAATAGCCAGTAGCCACAATAATGACGAGCCAGAGCCCTCAATAGCCACCCTGTTTCGACGTCCCCAACACTAACCGTTAAAGAGAATGTCTGCAGACTTACTTACTACTTACGCATCCACAACATCCAATTTTCGCGCTCACCTGTCGAGTTACCATCCAAATGAGGTAGCGGAGTCACAGACGGCCAGAGCATCGCCAGGCGTCCATGTATGATTGATTGCACACTTTCCGTAAATCCTCAAATTATGTCCGGGGTCTGCTATTTATTTAGGCTTAGGCTGGTATTTGTTTGGGGCGAGGCAGACCTTTATTTCTTACATTGTGTGTTTTATTATGAGACGTGTGTTTCGTTTGGAGCGACATACCAGGCTATCAAAAGCAGACGATTTTCGGTTTGGTTTGGGACTTCATTTACTTTAGGACTGTTTTATTATATATCTAAATGTTGAGACTGATGGGCACTTAAATATAAGGGGTATTTGATGGCTCACTGTGAGGTTTCATGTAGTTGAAAAGGTGTCGGAATTTCCAGCTGTAGCCTATTGCAAGACAAGGCAGCCGCTTTCACTAATTCATTGAATGTGCTGTAATGGAAACCTTATTGTGTACCCTAAGTTGAGTTATTTTTTAATTATGCATGGTGTACTGTTATTAAATTCGTGGGCTGGAATGCCTCGCTTCAGCCTCTGGCTAGCTCAAAAGGGGGCTGCTAGTGATGGGTAGAGAGCAACGTGTTGGAGACCCATGGTGAAGGCTATAACGAGACAATTATGGGCTTTATGCCGCTGTTGTGTAATTTATTGTCTTTCATGATATTTAGGCTATTTTTGTTCAGGACAAACAACAACGAAACAAGAACAATACAATTCTCTTTATTTGTCATGCATAACCATAATATACATGTCTTCTCATAAGCTCTTCAATTACGCACTGACGTTTGGCTATAGCCACCGGATAGGTACCCGCCCACCAACATGTACGCGCATGAGAGCTCGTGCATGGAGCTGGTTCCAAATGCTCCATGCAGCGCCATATTTGAAAATGGCGTATGCTAACATGCCGAAGCTAATCTGCACGCTCTTGACCCCCTGGTCAAGACAGTGCCAAAATTCACTGATTGGCTCTTCAGAAACGACGACAAAACACTGCCAAAATTTGTGTCTGTAAAAAAGTTTTGTAGCTTCGTAGATCCAGTTTGTACGCGAAAGATAGATGTCGCACTTCTCCCGTGCCTGTAGCTGTAAAGCTGTTCCACACACATTCAAACTAAATCCCTGTGGACAAATGTTTTTCACAAGTGCACAAAATATTTCTGCAGGTACACATTTTTTTGCACACAGACAAATTAATTCCACAGTTACAAAACAGTTCTACACTTGAGCAAATCATATTGGGCACACAATCTTTATGTCGTTGTTCTGACTCCATACCCTTGGAATTATAAGCTTCTATGTTCTGAGTAGTTCTGAGATATTGTGCTTCAAAGTTTTAGAATTCCATAGTTACACTATGGAACAAACCTCTTGTATAAGGATACAGATATAATGTCCAAAAATGCATACAACTACAAGAACATCTCACTGTCTTAAATTGTCACATAATAAGATTATGTTAATAACTCAATTTTGACAAAAATGTCAGAAAGAACCTTATAATTCTAAGGGGGCACCATACGGTTTCTTTCTCTTTGCATCTTTGTGTCTGCCATAACCAAAGGACCAAGGGCTGAGAACACTAGCGTCATTTGCAGCTTCTTGTCTGCCATAACCAAAGGACCAAGGGCTGAGAACACTAGCGTCATTTGCAGCTTCTTGTCTGCCATAACCAAAGGACCAAGGGCTGAGAACACTAGCATCATTTGCAGCTTCTTGTCTGCCATAACCAAAGGACCAAGGGCTGAGAACACTAGCATCATTTGCAGCTTCTTGTCAGGCATATTCTCAAGAAGTAGCTTTAGCCTATTACAATATATTTTTGTTGAGCAAGAATGTGAAGCTTGCGCTTCTTTGTTTGTGTTTTGGATATCCATGTCTTTGTGTCCGCTTATCACACAGGCTTGGAATGTATGTTTAAGTTACATTACGTGACATTACATTAAGGAGACACTGTTGTCCAAAGTGACTTACATGTGTTAACTATATTACAAGGAATTACATTGTCCACGGAGAAACTTGGGGTTAAGTGCCTTGCTCTAGGGCACAACGGTGGAAGCTGGGAATTAAACCTGTGACTTTCGGGCTACTGCCCAGGGGTGCATTTCCCAAAACCATAGTTGCTAACCTGTTAGCAACTTAGTTGGTTGGCAATGGGAAATTGCAGTGCAGCCAACAAAGTTGCTAACTTAGTTAAAGTTAACTTAGTTAGCAACTATGGTTTTGGGAAATGCGCCCCAGTTCCTTAACCACTACACTACCACTACTAAGTTGATCTAAAGGTCAGTTTGGTGACTTGATGATAAGCAGTGGACTAACGCACGGTAACTCGTCTGATAGGCGCACTCAGAACATTTAGAACGTGCAGTGTGATAACCCCCTGTATCCCTTCATAATAAGCTTTAATAATAATAAGATTTATTTGTATAGCACCTTTCATACACAGAATGCAGCTCAAAGTGCTTTACATTTGGAGCATGTAACACAATAATAGTCAGTCAGTCATTATCAATCACTTTCACTTTTCTTCATTGCTGTGGCCATTTATGATCCAATCAGCAATATATCAGAAATATAGAAAATAACATGTAACACAGTTGTTAGAGAAGAGTCAGTCATTCCCCTTTGTTGCTGTGGCCGTTTATGATCCAATCAGCAACATATCAGAAATACTATTATAGTACTATGGATATATAAAGGCTTTGCTGACAAATGCCTAGGCTAACAAATGCTTAGGCCCCGTTGATGCGGACTCCAAGCAGCCAGCCTTAGCTTGTTCTTAGCATATGTCGCAATTTATTTGACTTTATACACAGACATTCAAGACTGGCAGCCTTAACACTGCTGGTTGCTAGGTTATGGGTATGCAGGCAAGTCTCGCCACTCTGTCTTGCATTTTGTTTATGTTTGATTTTTTACACTTCTCATAATTTTATGTACGATTTTTTTGTATTTAGTTAATCTTGTGTATGACGCTCTGTGTAGATGATATTTTCAATTGTTTTTGTTTTAGTCTTAATAATTGGACCGTTATTGGCACCATGCTGTGTGCTGCCAACAGCCATCATTCAACTTGTTAAATTGAACCAGTAATGCCTTACTGCTAACCATCTGACGTTTGTTTGGTGTGTCCCTACCTTTAGGATGACCTCTCTCTCTTTCTTTCTTTCTTTCTTTCTTTCAGGCTCTCTTGTTGTCAAATCTCAGATGATGGTTATGTTTGTCTGGCTCTCACTCTAATGTTAAACCCCTCCTGTGTGAAAGAGCTGGATGTGAGCAACAATCATCCTGGAGAATCTGCACAGAAGCTGCTATCTGCAACATTGAATGATCCTCACCATAAAGTTGAAGCACTTAGGTATGTACTCTGTAAAGTTAAAGTAGAAAGTTACTTGTTACACATAACTTTATTCATGGATTTATTTTCATGTTTGAATGTTTTTTTATATGTGTGTTTGTATTGTGTTGATACCAAAGTCTGGTAAAAATTTCACATGACTAACCTCATGGGAAATGTACAGTATTCACTGGCATGTTCAATACTTATAAGTATAAGTATATATATACTATTTTGATCCTGTGAGGGAAATTTGGTCTCTGCATTTATCCCAATCCGTGAATTAGTGAAACACACTCAGCACACAGTGAACACACAGTGAGGTGAAGCACACACTAATCCCGGTGCAGTGAGCTGCCTGCTACAACAGCGGCGCTCGGGGAGCAGTGAGGGGTTAGGTGCCTTGATCAAGGGCACTTCAGCCGTTCCTACTGGTTGGGGTTCTAACCGGCAACACTCCGGTTACAAGTCCGAAGCGCCAACCAGTAGTAATAAGTAATTCTTATTTCCCCCACTGTATTCATAATTGGAAGATGTTTCTAACTGCAGGAAGATGTGTAGCTGAAGGAGTAATATGTTGGTGTATGTTTTATCTCACACTGTCTTGCAGATTTGCTGAATGTAAACTCTCAGATGAATCATTTGGAAATGTTGCTTCAGTTCTACAGTCACCAAACTCCCTGATAGAGCTGGACCTGGGTAACAATGACCTGGGAGATTCTAGAGTTCAGCTCCTCTCTAAGGGACTGTCTAGTACCCACTGCAAATTGCAGACATTAAGGTTGGGGTTTCTTTTTATTATTTTCTGGTGTTTTTGGTGTAATGTTGGGAATTATTTTCATTACATCACATTACATTATCACAGTCACTGATGTTGAAGTTGAATCAAGACTCCAGAGTAAGCATGAACTTTCTCTGAACATATGAACATAACCAGTTCATCACATGAACATAACATCAGTATGAACACTGTATACTGAACAAAATAAACACAACATATAGTCCTTCATGAGTTGGTTGGAAGTACAGGTAAGATACCAAAGCCAGAATCTCCTTTGCTCTGCCTCATCAGACACTCCCACGCTTTTCAAGAATGATCCACAAACCCTTTGAATACAATGTTAATTGTAGAAACCTATTTGATAAACCAGGAACTGTCAATCGATTAAAAAAAATAATCTAATTAATTACATACTCTGTGATTAATTAATCTAAATTAATCGCATATATAATTTTTGCTGTGAAAGTATTTTAAATATTTAAATTCAAATGAATCATTGAATAATCAGCATTAATGACAAGAAGTAGTAGTTCAAAAACTATTTTATTATTATTTTCACTGTTCAAATAATTGCCATAATAATCTTTGATATGACCTAATATGCTGAGGAAATAAATTCAATGTGCTTCAAATTCAAATAAATTCAAAATAAAGTGCTTCGGGAAGAATTATTTTTTTACATACAAGGCATTTCAGGCCACAGATATGACCTAGGGGACACAATGAAAATAAATTAACACTCCCCTCAGTGTCAACACTTATTTCTTTGCATTGATGTGCGACTATAGAGTTGATGAACTCCGGTGATATGCAAATTCTTTGCTGCAGACATTGCAGAGGACTTTATTTTCAACAATTTATTTTTTTAACACCATCAGGCCGTTTTTTAAAAGTAAATGTTCCAATCAATGATCCAAGCAACACGTTTTCTTCTCTCTCCTTCATTTTACGGTCTAATTTTTACTGATTAGAACGGGTCAAAGGTCATACAGAATCGATTAATCTGCACTATTTTTTTTAATCAGTTATTTTTTCTCAAATTAATTAATCGAAATTAATCCGTTATTTTGACAGCCCTAATATATATATATATATATATATATATATATACTGACATGGAATTTGCTTCAAATGATGTTGAAAATGACATGTAAATAGAAGGTTTTAGAAATCAGTAGCACTACAGAACACTGCTGTCAGATTTCCAATGATGCAATGATTTCTTTCTGACAATTTCTTTAAGAGCTGTCTAGTTTCTAATCACTGGTGGCAGTAATTGTCCTTTACAAAGGACACTACATGGTAGCTGATAGCTGACCAGCCTGCTTCTCTGCACTCAGCTGTCAGGTCTAAGTACTGGTCTTTCTTCCTCTTAAAGGCTGCCTCCATCCCTCCCTCCCTGTTCTGTGGCACTCCTCCCACTCCAACGCGTTGTTGTTGATGTGTGCTCAACACACAGCTTACGTGTCTCCGCCAGCTTCCACAGGACGCAGTCATGACTCCACCTGTACCGACCCTGTGCCAGAGCTGTTTTGCAGCTGGATATCTACTGCAGGCTTGGGTCCTGGACATTACAGAGTGGGCAGTTTTCCTCTGAGCCATACCATATGCACAGGTTGCTGGGACTCTGAAGAGTGTCACCTAATGAGGAGGCTCAACCTGGCGGGATCTTCCTGTTGATCACTCCCTCCCAGGAGTCCAGCGTCCTTACTGTCCGAGGCTGAGCGCTTTGATTTTATATTGCTCCTCTTCTGACCTGACCACCTCAGATATTACCAGCTCATTCTTCTCCTTCCTTGTGCCTTCTGACCACATCTTGGGAACAGTCCCCCCAGTTCTGCCTGCCGGAGCCCTACCAACAATCTTGTGGTGTTTCAATCTGTTGATGGCCTGGTCAACAGCTTGCTCCGCCCTCCACTTGTGACCTGTTCTGACCAGGGCGATTGACTTCAGTGGTAGCTGAAGTGCATTCTTCTTAAACAGGCCTGTGCTGGAGAGGCTCTGGGATAGGCCCAGCCATTTGCAGATGTAGTTGTTGGCTTTTGAGTATGTGTTCAACACTGTGGAGGTGGAGATCTCACACATCTTGATAGGCCACATCAGGTGCTGGTATAAGGTGAACTGGTAACACCAAACATTGAATTTCTCAGGGAGATGACCTTTCCAGGCCTTCACAAAGCTGGTTTGTGATTGTGTTGGTCATATGTTTGTTCGACAGCTCAGCGATGTTCAGCTTCCCCAGACTTCGGCTAGGTTGCTCTGCCAGTAACAGTATCCTATCTCCATTTACCATGAAAGAGATGAGGTTGTTCCTGACACCTTTCCGAATGGAGAGACTGTGAGACTTAGAAGGTTTAATTCTCATCCTGGCCCATGTGAAGAGTACTTCAAGCCTTTTGAGGAGCCGGGTGGTGCAGGCTGCTGTTTGGAGGAGGGTTGTTACCTCATCCATGTAACTCTGCAAGGTCATTGGCTAGACCATGTTCTTACTCTTCGACCTTCTGTCTCCCGCCCATCAGGATAATTTCTAAATCTGCTGTGAAAAGGATGGGAGAAATTGAGCATCCCTTTGCAATGTGCTTTTCCAGCTGGTACCAGTCAGTCGTGGCTTCCTGTGTTGTATAGCTGCCAAAGTAGCTTGATACCAGGTTCTGGATGCAGGTTGGTATATGGAAGAACTCAAGGGCAAAGCTGATTAGCTGGTGGGGAACTGAGCCATATGCATTTTCTAGATCCAGCCAGACTACTTGGAGATCTGGCTTTACACACTTGGCTGTCTGGATCTGCCCAGGAACCCTGGAATGCCTGCCTTCTGGCAACTGCTGTCGGCAACACGGGTCCTTGTTCCGGTGTATCTACATAATGAAGTACAGTGCAACAAGCTATGTAACAATATGGAATATCACATACTTATGTTGTCCATGAGAAGTGCTTGTTACAATACTTTGCCAAAGTGGCCTCTCTCTTTGCCTGGCAAAATTGCAAATTGCCTGGCTTCATGTTCCGGTAGCGACTTCTTCCTCTTGGTGCAGTGGGAAATCCTGACTTTTGTATCATCAGCTTAATATCAGTCCATTTGAGAATAGATTAGATTAGATTAGATAAAATTCAACTTTATTGTCATTTAGCAGAGTACAGGTGCAGAGCCAATGAAATGCAGTTGACATCCAACCTTAAGTTCAAAGAAGTGCAGGTAGAGTATGGTTGTGTAGACCATTGTTTCCCAACCTTGGGGTCGGGACCCCATGTGGGGTCTCCTGAAATTCAAATGGGGTCGGCTGAGATACTGGATTGACCAGTACATTACATGAAAATATACATACATTAAATAAAAAATATAAAATAAAAAAAACACGTAATCAGGTCCTTCATTAAAATCTGTCTACATAAATCATGCTTGATCAATGTTCCAAACAAAGTAGCAAAACAACCACACACACAAAGGTAGCCAAACAAATTAGCTTGCTAGGACATTTGGGGAAAATCAAAGTACCACTCTCGACTGGGTGTTACAACAGAGAGTGTGAATGATTGGGATCGCCAACATTTTGTGACATCAAAATAGGGTCACCTGCCAAAAAAGGTTGGGAACCCCTGGTGTAGACAATAGAGATTAATAATGTACAGTGAATAGTTGGATAAACACAGGTTTTTCAGATGACATGTCTACAGAGATAAATAGAGTATACATGTTGAGTATAGACAGACATTCTATATATATATATATATATATATATATATATATATATATATATATATATATATATATATTTATCTCTGTAGACATGTCATCTGAAAAACCTGTGTTTAAATAGTATATTGTACAGGTTTATGGGCAGGCTATATATAATGTATAATATGGGGTGTTAACAGTGAAAGGTCATAGGCTGTACCTGAGCTAACCCACTAACACAAATTTGAAGTTTGTGTACCCTACAAAATCTTGGAGAAATAAGCCTTTTGTGTGCATAGTACAAATCGAATATCTTTACGGCAATCTATGAAAATTGTGAGGAAAAATGTGTTGCATTTACATTTTCATTCAGCATACATATGACATTATATTGCAGACTGGCTGGCTGTACAGTTACAGAGAAAACCTGTGAGACTGTGGCTTCCATTCTGCATTCACAAAACTCCCTGGTAGAGTTGGACCTAAGTGACAATGACCTTGGAGACTCTGGAGTTCAGCTTCTCTCTAAGGGACTGTCTAGTCCCCATTGCAAACTGAAGACTTTAAGGTTGGTGTTAGAATATTCTTCATTGTTATTACTGATAAGGACCATGGCAGCATAACAGTTGTTTATCATATTTCCCCATTTGCAAAAGTACCAGTGAACATAAAGTTTCTCCTCATTTTCTCTTTCTGCGTCTTTCTGTCTTCCATAACCAAAACACCAATGGCTGAGAACGCACCATTTGCAGCTTCTTATGAGACATATTCTGGAGAAGTAGCTCTAGTCTTTTACAAAGAATGGGCATGCAATCACTGAGCAAGAATGGTACACAAACGTTTCTATGTTTATATTTTGGATATCCAACTCTTTGTATCAGGGCTCAGGGCTGTTGGTAGTAGTGTCAGGCTGGTGTGTTGAACATACACTGTAAAAAAAGTGGACAGAGTTACTTCTTTAGGACTTGATTGGAGAGAAGTAAAGTCAATTTGAATCAGTTTCCTGTTGGGCACTGGTCTGTACTGTGTAGCCTAAAGGTCAGTTTGGTGATGGGACGTAAGCATGGTAACTCATCAGGTATCCGCACGCAGAAAATTAAGAACGTTATTGTTATTTTTTACTTTTAGTAGGTCATTTGTTCAGACATAATCCCGATCCAACAAAAATAGATTGTCTTCCAGCCTCTTATTCAGACAATACAGTTACTCCTCTAAGAACGTTATTGTTATTTTTTACTTTTAGTAGGTCATTTGTTCAGACATAGTCCCGATCCAACATAAATAGATTGTCTTCCAGCCTCTTATTCAGACAATACGGTTACTCCTCTTTGAAGTAACCATATTGAAAGTCTGCACATACATGACAGATGGAGAGCTCTTCAGATGGCCAGCAATGCTACTGGGTTGGTCTGCTATTGCTGTGTGTTGTTCACACCAACATTCAACATTGCCCATGGACATTACAACTGGTTACATTTAACCAGTTAGGATGACCTCTATATATATATATATATATATATATAAATAATATATATGTTTCTCTCTCTCTTTCTTTCAGGCTCTCTAGTTGTCAAATCACAGATGAAGGTTATGTTTGTCTGGCTCTCACTCTGATGTTAAACCCGTCCTGTGTGAAAGAGCTGGATGTGAGCAACAATAGTCCTGGAGAATCAGCACAGAAGCTGTTATCTGCAACATTGGAGGATCCTCACCATAAAGTTCAAGCAATGCGGTATGTTCTGCTTTTTTTGTACCGACTTTAACTCAATGACCTCAAAAAACAGATCTGTGAAAACTCGCTGAATTTCTCCTTTAAGATTTGCCTTTTATTGTTGCCAGTTCAAGGCACATATTTACAATAATCATGGTTTTAATCAGCACAATTTGATATACCACACCTGTCAGGTGCTGTATTATCTTGGGAAAGGTGAAGTGCCCACTAACACAGATTTAAAGTTTGCACACATCTTATATTTTAAATACAATTTATATGAAGAAAAACAAGTGTTGCATTTACATGTTTGTCCAGTATACTTCACATCTCATTGTATTGCAGACTGGCTGACTGTAGAGTTACAGAGAATACCTGTGGTATTGTGGCTTCGATTCTACGGTCACCAAACTCCCTGGTCGAGTTGGACCTAAGTACCAATGACCTGGGAAATTCTGGAATTCAGCTTCTTTCTAAGGGACTGTGTAGTCCCCATTGCAAACTGAAGACATTAAGGTTGGTGTTAGACTATTCCTTATTGTTATTACTGATGAGAGCCATTGCAGCATAACGGTTGTTCATCACATTTTCTCATTTGCACAAGTAGTGAACATACAGTTTCTCCTTATTTTGTTTTCTCTCTGCGTCTTTCTTTCTTCCATAACCAAAACACCAAGGCCTAACAAAGCTAGCGCCATTTGCAGCTTCTTGTCAGACATATTCTATGAGGCAGCCCCAGAAATTTCAGAAATATAGTTTATCCACCTTATTAGAGTGTATCCTCTTCTCAAAATGTTTTATTCACCAATTGCAACTTTTAACATTCACAAATCACACTGTATTATCCACATTCAGAATATGTACACTCTAAGAACCATTTAATACCACTGGTATCATTATAAACATTGGGAAAATAGCCTCCACCATCATCAAACATGTTCTGAATGCCTTTTTTTAAAACTCTGATATCACATGGCACAGCCCACTTCACATAATTAATAGTTTACCCACCTCTTATTTTAACACTACTTCCCTGTGGCTAAGGTATGGTAAATGCAAATCTAATGTCATCCCTCTACTTATCTCTGTAGCCTACATGTCCTGATCTAGTTTCTAGTAGTTTTGTGCATGCCATATTTGTGTGAACAGGTAACAGACCAGAAAGTGAAAGCCAGATATGAGTTGTTTTTCCCCCAACAGTTTCATTGGCATTGCCATTGAGTATATTGGCTGAAAATGTTTCACAGGGATTGCATAGATAAACTGAATTAGAAAACATATTTTCATTTACAGTCTTAAGATTCTCATATTTGACCTCCAACAATTTAGCCAATGGCTTTGCAGCTTTTGATTGCTGTTTTATTGAGATTTCCCAGTGATATATGTATGTGTTAATTCATGTGCAAAACTCTGTTCTAAAACCGTAATTTCTCTTGCAGACTTGCTGGATGTAATCTCAGTTCTGTTTCCTGTAAGATTCTGACCTCAGTTCTGCAGACACCAAACTCCCTGATAGAGCTGGACCTGAGTAAAAATGGCTTTCAAGATTATGGAGTTGTTCTTCTCTGTAAGGGTTTGAATAATCACAACTGCAAACTGCAGATTTTGAGGTATGCTAAGTGCCCAGACAATAACTTCGTCCATTAGATTTCTGGTACACTATCCCTTTGATGAGATCTCCAGGGAGCCTGTTTGTGCAGTCAGACTCTTCACAGCAGAATAGTGCACCACACAGTTAAACCTCACATCAGGTGATGTCCTGAATCCTGGAGTCTTAAGTTATAGAAGGTCTTTATAGTGATAAACACAAGCAGTGATATGCAATGAAATTATATAGTAATACAGCTGTGGCCACCTCCACAGTCTTGGCTAGACTCACGCACCAAACACACATAATTGATTGGTTCTCGCGTTTATAAATCATAAATGAGAACCAACTTTGTTTCACTTGCCTCAGCAATTTGATTTATTTTCGTCCAATCAGGGCTAATTTCGCCCCCATTCAACCTTAATATGAGCGAAGCGAAATTTCACTGTGTGGAAACGTACTGTAAAGCCACTGTAAATAAGACATCAGTTGTTTCTCCCAACAATTTGAGTATAATGTCTGAACATGTTTCAGGACTGCGTAGACAAATTGAATTTGAAAGCATATTTTAATTTACAGTCTTAAGATTATCTCTGATTTGTCCAGGAACAATTTAGTCAAGGAAATGGCAGCTTTAGAACTATTTTATTGAGCTTTCCATTGATTGGTGAATGTGTTTATTTGTGTGCAAAACTCTCTGTTCTAAAACAGTAATTTCTCTTGCAGACTAGCTGGTTCTGAACTCAGTTCTGTTTCCTGTAAGAGGCTGACCTCAGTTCTACAGTCACCAAACTCCCTGATAGAGCTGGACATAAGTAAAAATGATTTTAGAAATGACGGAGTTGATCTTCTCTCTGAGGGTCTGCGTAATCCGAACTGCAAGCTGCAGATTCTGAGGTAAGTGCTTTGATGACGCCTCCAGAAAGCCTGTGCAGTCAGACTCTTCACAGTGGAATAGTGCATACAAAAAATATTATTCTTATTTATTGATTGCCATCTCTCTCAGACATGGTAATCCTGGCACAATTCAACACAACACTGTTGATTTGTATCAGGCCTGTTTTACACTACATTATGCCACATCTCATCTCTCTCTCTCTCTCTCTCTCTCTTTCTTTCTCTCTCTCTCTCCCTCCCTCTATATGTGTGTCTGTTTCTCTCTCTCTCTCTCTCTCTTTCTCTCTCTCTCTCAGGCTCAGTAATTGTGGAATCTCAGATGAAGGTTATGTTTGTCTGGCTCTCACTCTGATGTTAAACCCCTCCTGTGTGAAAGAGCTGGATTTGAGCAAGAATCATCCTGGAGAATCAGCACATAAGCTGTTATCTGCTACACTGGAAGACCCTCAACGCAAAATTGAAACACTTAAGTATGTACTCTTAAGAAACCAAAATATCTAGTTGAAGTCCTGGTTTTACACCTACATTTTTCTTCTCAGACAGTATTCACATTCACAAGGGTATATAACAGAGTATTTCTTGAGGTAGGTCGTATGTTCTCCACACATAATATTTTATACGTACAAATACAATCTAAATGGGTCCAGTATTGACTTAAAGCTCTGAAACGGCTGTGCAATGTAAACCTACTGTATATGGTAAGCAGGTATATCAGTAAGTAAACATTTTTATTTTCCCACCTACTGCAAAAAACTCATGTGTCCATTTCACTTAAGAACCATTTAGCAAATTACATGGTCACTTTATAGAGAGATCTGTTATCTAGTGGTCTGTGTATGTGTTTATTCATGTGCAAAATAATACAGTAATTTGTGTTGCAGACTTGCTGGTTGTGAACTCAGTTATGTGTCCTGCAAGAGTCTGGGCACAGTTCTACAGTCACCAAACTCCCTGATAGAGGTGGACCTGAGTTACACTGGCATTGGAGATAAAGGAGTTGAGCTTCTCTCTGAGGGTCTGCGTAGCCCCAACTGTAAACTGCAGATCCTGAGGTAAGTGCTGTAACTTCGTCCATTAGATATCTGGTACACTATCCCTTTGATGAGATCTCCAGGGAGCCTGTTTGTGCAGTCAGACTCTTCACAGCAGAATAGTGCACCACACAGTCAAACCTCACACCAGGTGATGTCCTCAATTAGGGACTCTTAAGTCAAAGAAGGCTTTATTGACAAACATAGGCAATTTTAGGGTATTTTAGGGTATGCTCAAGCACCCCTAAATTTAATCTCAGCACCCCTAAACAAATAAGTAATTGTGTGCACAGATTCACCACAGGTGTGCTCATGTAGTCTGACTTGTAGGGCCCTATTTTAGCTCTAAAATGCATGGTCACTAGCGAAAAGCTTAATTAAATTGAGTGGGTTGTCCAGTCCATATTGGGAGTGGTTTTGTTATCAAACGTCAGGCGGATGGTGCAACAAGGTGTTCCTATGTTTCTTAATCAGTCATGGGTGTGTTTTGGGCGTAACATAATTTAACCCTTAGAACCCGATTGACGCAAAGTGTGTCAAAAAACACACCCTTTCTTCTCTGTTGCATTGCTCCGGAACTGTTCATCGCAGCGAGATGAAACCTTTATTGCATGACAGAGCAGAAGTGGGGCTTTCCAACGAGACTACGCACTTGTCTGTACGATCAACTATGAAAATAAAAAAAGCATGAAATTAAATAAAATTGCATCATATTTACAGTCTATATTTCTCTGCATTCACCTGCACACCCATTACTCTGATTTGAATTACTTGCGAACCCGTGATCGCATAGATATGGCACGCATATCAGATGAAAGAGGAGACACAGGGATATCTTTTGGTACCATGTATATCGATCCTTCTGGCTTATAAAAACAGACAAAGTGACTGCAAAATAATAACGTCATGTACACAAACCAACGCTGCACACCCATAACTCTCGTTTGAATTACTCGCGGACCCGTGATCGGATAGATATGCCACGCATGTCAGATGAAAGAGGAGACACAGAGCTATCATTTGATACCATCTGGGCTATAACACAGACGAAGTGACAGCAAAATAATAACTTCATATAGCTGGACTTACCCCACGTTTTTGTCTGTTTATAATTCAACGCTATCATGTGTTTCTCTATGGCAAAGCATAGTTCATAATCCGGTTTTGAGATCCTAGCAAAATCCTCCATGGCATCCAATTCAAGGCTCACATTGCATCCCAATTTGTTCAACAAATAAACACCTTACTTTGTTCATGGCAATGCAGTAAAAAGTTGTTGTAGAGAATCATTATGAGTGCATACACCATAGGCACACACAGGCTAACACGCAAACTCGGGTCAAGTCAGGTCAGATCAGTTCGTGTCACAGATATGGAGCGCAGAAAGGTCATTTTTCATCACTAAATAAAAAAAAATATTTTTCTTATGTTAATTTCAAAATTAAACATTTCAAAATTAAATCAATGCAAGTATTAATACATGAAATTGTGGCAGATTTGGGTAGCCTAGACTCTGCTGAAAAAAACTATATATAGCATGTGTGTATGGCACTTACAATGACCAGGATAAATCCTTCTAACTAAAGGTAGTGGAAATGCCCTTAAAACAGTCTAGGGTTCTAAGGGTTAAACCAATGAGAATGACATCTGTCATTCCATTTAACAGCAGCAGCGCAACTTCAAACAGCGCATCAGTATTTTGATAGTCAACGGCGCATTTGAAGGAATCTGCTTGCAGGTGAGACCATATGGAACAGGTATTGCCACTCATTGGTGACAGGTAAACACACAGAGTGACCTAAGTCTCAGCATTGTTTGACACTGCTTTGATATCAAACCATGAATATAGGAATATGAATTGATTATAAACTATGAATATATCTTGATGCCTCTTGCAATGGACCAGATAGGCTAGCCCAGACATTACTGTAGCTTGACAACAACAAACAAGCTAGTCTAGCAAAAATAATGCTGTCAATAATCGGAATTAGTGAATTCCGCGAGAAGACCAGTGAAGCTTGTTGATTAATTTATTATAAAGTCATAGCTCAAAGGATGAGACAGACATGCTGATGTGCTAACTGTTGCCTACGGGGATATTCTATTCAAGGGACATAACTACAGCCTATAAAAATAGTTAGCTCACCAAACTACAACCTTCTGTGTCATCACACAACTTTACACTTTGCGAGATAAATTGGTAACTACTTCAATTATAAAATAAACTATCAATAAAGTAATGCAAATAATAAGCCAATATGATTAGAACAAATTAAACTGCTAGACTATTAGAAAACACCTGTTATACTACAATTGCTGTTGACAGTCACTCACAGTATATTTTGGTGATAACACATAATCATAAAGGGTCCCTAACACCATTCAAAATAAATAAATAGGCTACAGTTCAAACAATCGTCGCTCATTGGAGTCGCTCATTGGGGCCAAGGCGTCACTAGACCCTTTTTACTGGGGCACGGGCCCCAGTATTGATTTGCTGTGTCCCAGACTATTCTGCATGTATAGATGGCCAAGATAGCTATAGTTTATCTTAGATTAACTAGCTGAACAACACAGGTGACCACTACTGCATAATTTCATAGTGCTGAAATGTCAAGGTTCTGAACATGCCCCCAGAGTGTAGTACTGTAGCTGCCTTACAGTTCTAGCTGTTGGCTGCAGCAACTTGAGCTAGGTACAGCTGATTGTTTAGGGTTTTTTTTGTACCGACAGTACTCAGTGGCCCCAAGAAACAGAGATCTATGTGGAAAATTGCCGGCATTCTCCTTTAAAAACAGAAAATGTCTCTCTTGCCATCAGAGTGCTACAGAAAGTTCCATTCACATAAATGGGCCTTCCCAGCGTTAGGAGGTCTGTTAAAACTGTATAATTACCTCTACTAAGTATATAATGACCGCTGTCAATGGCAACGGGTTTTGTGCTTTTGATTCATGTCTTTCATATCAATTTGCATTCACTTATTGCAATGGATTTTCATTGAAAGTGAAAGTTAGCAAGTAAGACCTATTTGTTTTCTCAGCGGAAGCCACAAAACAGTAAAAAAAAATAATTTTAAAAGGCCTGTTTTGGCAAATAGCCATGTAATAAGCGGGATAATGCCTCCGCTGCACATCGGAGTTCTGTTTACGTTATTATGGCAGACAATACGTTATCCCTTACGTAAAATATAATACACACTGCTTATTGGCACATAAGAGTATGTTTTTATTACTAATTTATTTGCTTCATAATCTCTCTCTCATCCCATAACCCTAAACAAGTTCCATTTTTTGCAATACACAATCCTGACCGAACTATATGAGAAATAGAAAGACATTTGACTGCTAGTGGCCATCTAGCTGAAAGACTGCTGAATTGTATTTGAATGTAATGACTCTTGAATGCAGCAAATTGTAATCAGGCATTTGTTCACATAGCTTTGCATTTTTCTCTTTATTTAAGTAGATAGATCTGCATCTCTTTTTTTCAAAGGACCTTTGGAGTGAATCAAAGCTGTCTGCTGTTTTTACATTCTTAATTATCATCCATGGTAACTCTTTGTTTCCCTTTCAGTCTGCGTGGAAGTGAAATCTCAGATAAGAGTTGTGGATTTCTGGCTTCGGCTCTGAAGTCAAATCGCTCCCACCTGAAACAACTGGATCTGTGCCAAAACCATCTTGGAAGATCAGTACTGAATCAGTTTTCTGCTACACTGAAGGATCGTCGCTGTGCACCGAAGATACTCATGTATGTACAGTATGTAAACAAAATGAGAATACAGTATCCAGGATCAGGATGCTAGAGAGCAATCAGTAGTTCGGAGTCATGATGCTCTATGTGGCAGTGGACCAGTGTGTCCCTGGTAGCACATTTTATTTGTCTGTTGGTATTCTGGCAATTCATCACTTAAAATCCACAAGAATGACAAAATAAAAGGGGGTAGAGAAAGAGATGGGGTGGGATCGGGAAATGACCATATGGCAGAACACCTCTCTGCGTTGTAGCAAATCCATACAGGTCCAAACAGATTCAATGAGGAAAATTCCGTTTGTGAATAAAATACCAATGTCTCCAAAATCACTTCCAGATGTAGGCATAATTAAAGCATAATTCACAGAGAAAGCGCCTTTTCCATTCACATAATTCAGACATGTTTAATTTATTTTTGGAGCTGTTTGCTGAACTAAGGGCAGATTTGGAGTAGTTTTTAAGGAGTCATTACAACATTTCCTTGCACCCAGCTGTGCTGTCCTTGCACTGTAGCTTTGTTTGCTTTGTTTAACCTACATCCGTTGAAGTGATTCAGTTTTTCAACTATATCAGTTACTATATCAGCAATTATGATGTTCAAATTGTATGTGGGCATTTTGTAAGTGTGGGCTGTAACTAACAGGGAGGCTACACCAGACGCGTAACTGAGGTAAGAACAGTTTTAGAACGTATGCACCGCTATCACGTCTGGCGTATCTACTTTTATTGATTATAGTGGAATCTAAGTGCTGCACATTGTGAACTGAACGCTTCAGTTACACGCTCGGTCTAACCCCCCTGTTAAGGTGATATCTGAAGTATACCCTCTGCTAAATAAGTTCAACTAAGTCAGATTTTCTGGAATTATGTTGGACATAAATGTGCTTTATATTTCAAATACCCACCAGTTATGTTGTGTTGATCAGGATTTTCTCTCACTTCTCTGCAGATGACTGCATTGGAAAACAAGCCGGACTTTTGGTGAACTCTCTCCAGTCCCAGAGAACATCTGCACACATCTGCAACACTAGAATGTATTGTCAACAGCCTCTCATTAATCAGTTCACCTTATGTGTTAGTGATTCAAAATAAAGTATAGCTAGAATAGATAGATAGATAGATAGATAGATAGATAGATAGATACATACATACATAGACTTTATTGTCTGTTCCAAAACATTACAGAAATCATTCATTTAAAAGACATTCATACAAGATGGGGGCTGTGAAGTGTTCATTTGGTGTTAAGAATGGCTATTGCAGAGGGGATGAAGGATTTCTTGTAAATGTTTTTCCGGGCTAGTGGTAAGTTATACCCTCTGCCTGACAATAGTAACTGGAAGGAGTGGTGGAGGGGGTGCAAAGGGTCCTCTGTGATTTCCTGATCACTGAGGGACTGTACAGTTCATTTTGGGTTGGGGGGGGGGGGCAATTATTTTTCCAGAATAATTGATTATGCGGGAAAGTCTTGGTCTTGTTTTATGTTTGATGGTGAGTTGGTTGTACCAGGAGGAAATGTTGAATGTTGTTATATTCTGTAATGTTGTTCTGTCAGATGTACAGTATCACACAGTAATACAACTACAAAAGGGACCAACATGGAACTGCTGGCCATTCAGAATACATAAAATAAATATAATGAATAAATAAATTGAATATGTAAAATAAGGTCTCCACTTTTATTTTTTAAAATTAAAAATGAGTCATCTTTTATGCTGGAGTGGGGGGGGGGGGGTCGGGGTAAAATACCCATACACCATGGTTGGTGTTACCATGGTGCACCCAGTGCATCAAAAACTGATGAAAAGTGGCAAGTTACATGCATCAACAATGGCAGAGACAAATAAATTAATATGGTCTATTATTTCCTTCATATTGTTGAGATACATAAGATTGGGTTTCAGTTACAAATGGATGGACCTTTTGTTTGATGTGTTTTCTTTGCCTTTGTTTTCAGTGTGTTTTGAGTGCATTGTAAAGTGACTATGGGTTTGTGAAATGTGCTACATGTATACGCATTTTAAGTTAACTTAAAACATGTATAACTTTGAACTTCAAAAAGTTCAAAGTTATATATATATATATATATATATATATATATATATATAATATATATATATTAAGTTCAAAGACTTAGACTTAAAGAACGTAGAACTGGAACTAAAAATCCATTTAATTTTCGCCATTGAGAACTGGATTATAAGACATACCAGGGTAGACTTAAAACCAGCTATGACATAATTAAAGCAGCACTAAAAAATATTTTGCTCCCGGGGTCCCCCTACAGTTACGAAGCGCACTCTGCATAGATCTGACTTGATTGAAATACTGTTCGACTAAATGCAGCCAGACAGGAAGTTACCATGTTGTCATGTCTTCATTGAGTTATTGCAGTTGTCTTCCAGTAGACTACACAAGCTTAAACCCACCCTTATGTTTATAATTACATTCATTAGCAGATGCTTTTGTCCAAAGCTACATTGTTGAACCAAATACCAAACAAAACACGCCAGAGAGGTATCTCACCCCTACCTTCAGTATTCTCAGAGAAACTCCACCCAAAGTTCTGTTTTTGTTAGGAGGTATGGCTGCCTCAAGCTGACCCTCGGACAAACAACAGTCAATAATGTGACCCAATTTGGTAACACTTTATTTTAATGTGTCGCTGTTACAGTGTACCTACCTAATTAAGTACAGTGGTACAACCTGTGTAAAAACATCAGGTACTATCATAGTACTTGCATTATGTATTTGTGGGTACCTACATATAGTTGTTACATTGTAATACTGAGTGCTTTTACAAAACTTTGCCAATTTGCCTACATTTTTATCAGAGGCAAAGAGCTGACCTGAGACCTGCTGGATGAGGTAAATCTGGTCATGATAGATTTGATATGCAAACCATTCTTAGCTCCAGTCAAGGCCTCATTGTCTTCAGTGTACATGTAACAGCTGTGCTGCTACAACCTTGTTACTCTTTGATACAGTGGAATAAACTTATTAAGTGTACCAGTTAATTACTTACATGTACATATGACATGTATGTTGTGTCTTCGATGTCTTGGAACAGCAAGTACAATGATACCTGATAGTACATGTTGTTACACAGGTTGTACTACTGTACCTAATTAGGTAGGTACACAACAGCGACACATTAAAATAAAGTGTTACCAAGCAAACTGGGTTGTATAGCATGAAGGCAAGTGACAGGCTAATGGGAATAATGTCAGATATGAGTAATGATGTGGATGAGTAAACTCAACAATTACAAATATTTTATGCGAGGAGGTTCTTGGCAAATCTTCTGGGATGAGGAAAATGAGAATGGTACCTTGGTGGTCAGATGAATGTACGGAAGCAATTAAAGCCAGAAATAAAGCTTTCAAAATTGTCAAATCAAATCATTCCTATACCAACTCAAAGGTTAAAAGAGTCATAAGAGAAGCTAAAAGGAAATATTGGCGTGCCTTTTGTTGTAAAATAGGGGCAGAAGTCAAAGTGTGTGAAGGTTGGAGCATGAATAAAAAGACTGGAGGCATTAGAAGGGAGTTTTCTCTACCTGTGATTAAAAATAATGATAAAGAGGCAGTAACTAATCAAGAGAAAGCAGAGATGCTTGCGAAACATTTTGTTAAGGTTCATAGTTCAAAGAACTTAAATGATGAGGAATTGTCTTGGAGAGTTAAAATAATGAATGAGAGTAAAGGGCTACTGGAAAAACAGGTAAACGAGAGTGTACTAGATAGGAATTTATGTTATTTGAGTATAGGAGAGCGTTAAATGGGGTTAGGAATACTTCACCAGGGAAAGATGGTGTATGTTATAAAATGATTAATGAAGTCAATGATGTGGCTAAAATGGTCATTTTAAGTCTTTATAATAAGGTTTGGGAGCAAGGAAGATTATCTTTGTGCTGGAAGCATTCTGCATGGTTCTGCTATGGAAGGAAGGACTGTTAATTAAGCTGAATAGAATGGGTATCAGTGGCAAGATATTTAACTGGATTAGAGACTTAAAGGAGTTTCCGAGGAGAGAGGCAATATGCAGTTGAGAAGTTTGAGAAAACCCCAGTCTACTGAATATATGCAGGCCTGTACTAGGCTATGTCACTGGTTTATTATTTAAACTACATCATAGAAATTTATTTAGTCAGTTATCATGGTCACTGTATTGTATTGTATTGCACACAAAATTCCGCGATATGTCCCGCGAGTCACGTCAGGTAGACTGCAGCTGATCTGTTCGGGACAAGCGCCGTCTGTTCTTGCTCTAGGCCAGGGGTTCCCAAACTTTTCAACCCGTAACCCCCAAAATAACAGTGCCAGAGACTGGCGACCCCCACTATCCCTGGATGTGACTCAAAAAATAAAATAAAATGTGCGCACCGGCCATACGCACTAGGCTTATCCAAACACGGGCTTAACGACAACACAAAAGAACAGAGCAGCCTGTTATGATTTTACATATAGAAATTTACTATATGATAAAAGCATAATACCTTAGTCAAAAAATAATATCCATGTAACATAAGTGCACATTACTGCTGTCGTGCAAACTTAACTTTGAAACATTACTTTAATTTCCATTTTAACAGAAGAATATCTCAGTCAGGGTAATATCCACAAACTGTTGTAAACATATGTACATTGTTGCTGCGCAAATTTACATTTTGACAACTATGTTTCAGCGTTAATCTCATCTAATGAGATGGATGCGTGCTATGCCCGGAACACAGCAAGTCTTGGTTTAATTGTGGAGACGGCCACTGGGAGATCATCCTCCACATTTAGACGCGATCTGTATTTGTTTTTAATATATGTCAGTGCAGAGAAAGTCTTTTCGCACAGGTATGTGGAGCCAAACGGCGTCAGTATGTCAATCGCGGCCTTGGATAGCTGTGGATATTCCCTCTCGACTGAAATCCAGAACTCAGCAAGCGTCTTGGAATTAAAGTGCGGTCACATGACAGCTCTTTTATTTTTTCCAAATTTATTTGATTTATGGAAATCATTTCGCGACCCACCCCTCGGCGTCCCGCGACCCCCCGAGGGGTCCCGACCCCCACTTTGGGAACCCATGCTCTAGGCCATTGGCCAATACTTGCAGTTCACGTTGACGTGGCCTACACTTTTAAAACGAATGTGTTGAAAACAACACAACTTCCGTTGTTTTTATGTGTCCAGATAGGGACAACACATTCCGAATGATTCGTTTTAAGATTGTAGCATAAGTCAGCCGCAGTTTATCTGGAATGGGCCTGTTAATAGTCCTTCGAACAACATGGCTGCTGAGGGAGGCTAATGAGGAGCAATGCCTGACCATCCGATGAAAACTGATTAGCTCGAAATGAAATGTTATTTCACATAAGTTACGTCATAGCTGACAACTCCTTATGGATTTTTTAAGACGTCGATGGGAGAAATGAATGGGAAATTTACTTCCGGGCAGTAAACCCTCGCAGAAGGTGGGCGGTACCACGTGGCATTGAAAGCGAAAGTGTAGTCTATCGAAAAGACAATGTCGATGGCGGAGCCGTATCAACATTATCTGTTGTAAGCTTTTACTGGGCAGTAGGCTAATCGTGATTCAAGGTGAGTATCTCATAATCGATAAGAGCAATATGACTTTAGTTGTAGCACCATATCAAATCTAACTGATGGCTTAACTTATCAGGCTCAGGTTAAACGTGTCCGAAGTTTGTGAACAAGCGAGTAGCCTACGAAATGGCGGCATAGCCTTTCCAGTTTGCGGTTTCTCGCTTATAATCTCTTGCTAGCTTCTTACGGAGTGGTTAAAGTCCGTTCCAGTGATATTGTGATTCATATGCCTATCCGTAGATTGTAGCCTACAACGAAAGTTAGTCTCGCTTGAAATACGATCGGGAACGGGAATGCCGCGTGAGTGCATGGTTTTTGAGTAGCGTCAACGTTGAACACTTGTCTTGATCTGATCCGTGTTTTCAATTCGTTCGGCCGAATGGTTTTATTTAGTAGGCTTGAATGGTTAATGTTGTGTCATATATTGTTAGTGTCGACATTCAAACTAAATAAAGTTTGAGGACTATTCTGTTTTTTAAGTTATTGGTGGCTACTGTCTGTGAGTTTGTTCACTTAAGGTCAAAGTTCAGTGGAAGCTTGAGAGCAGTTTTGATGAATATTCATCATAGATCCAGGCAACTTTGCTGTGTGTGGACAGGATTTGAGGCCTATAAATCCTCTCACACACACACAGCAAAGTTGCCTAGATCTGCCTTCTTGTTGAAAAGGGGTAGGCCTACCGGCAGATCGTTGTAGTTAGTAGTGAGAGTGTCCTTTTCACAGAGCAATTTCTCCTCAGAGAAGCCAGCCACACATTAAGTTTGACTGGTTTAGTAGCCTGAACCCTAGTTTACAAAAAATCTCTATATATTGTGATTTTTCTCAAACTTTGTTAGGCTACTGTGTAAGTAAGTATACTTAATCTTAATAAAAAAAATAAAAAAAAAATCTCTGCTCAGCTGCTTTACCTGGTAGATTATATACTTTGTTTTAATACACCTCTAACAAATGAACAATTCACTGTTCTTCTAATGAACTCACAAAGGGACTTGACAGTGTTGTCTTTATGTGTGTGTTCTGTAAGTAACTAAAATTAATATTTTTCCAAAGGTCCAGCTTCATTTGCACATGATCCTGAATGGGGACAGCACAGCACAGATGAATCATGTTTTATCGTTGAAGGTATGTGATTTAATGTTATAAAACTCAATGACATGACGGTCTCTGAAAATTATTACTGCAAACTTGGCACAAAGCAAACTCAGTACTTCCATGTTTTTATAGACCAGAAGTATATAGAGCGCTATCAACAGTGTTCAACGGCATGCCAACACAGGGAGAAAACATGCCTGTTCCTGCCATATGTAGTGTTGGAAAAACACAATACAAGTAAGTTATTTACATTTACATTTATTCATTGCGCATACACTTTTATCCAAAGTGACTCACAGAACGAAGAATAACAAGCTACAGTTCAGAAGTTGGCATACATTTTAGCACTATAGGATTAACTCCCACACCACACAACCATGTTTTTTTTTTAACGAGTGGTGGTAGTGTAGTGGTTAAGGAGCTGGGGTAGCATGCAGTAGCCTGAAAGTTGTGGGTTCAATTCCTGGCTTCCAACGCTGTGCCCTTGAACAAGGCACTGAACTATATTATGTTGTCCCCAGAGCAACTTGGGGTTGACATATGTAAGTCACTTTGGCAACTGTATCTGCTAAATGAATTAATGTAATGTAAATGTTTGTTTTACTTATTTATGTGTATTGATTTTGTTATAGAAGCAAATTCCTATTTGCACTTAAAGAGTTTACTTATGTTTGTAGTGAGCTGAGGGTTGATCAGACAGAAGATCAATCTGTATGTGCAATGACTGAGCAAAAAGCAAATGGCATCACCACCTGTGGACAAGCATGTGAGTACTCAACCTATACACCTAAACAGTCTTCTACCTTTCACTTTTAACACAACTAACTAGATAGATAGATAGATAGATAGATAATTTATTAATCCTGAGGGAAATATTAGGCCTCCAGTAGCTTATACACTCTAAAAAATGAAGGGTTGGAAACCCAAACTGGGTTGTTTTCAACCCAGCCGCTGAGTAAAATGGGGTCCAACACAGCATTGGGTTACTAAATTTAACCCAACAACTGGGTTGAAATTTAACCAATGTGTTAAGTTATTTTGACACAACTGTTTAGTTAAAGTTACGTAATGTTTGGGTTATGTAACCAAATCCCAAAAAATCTACTGGTTGATTTTTAAAATACTCTGCTTGTACAAACTTTTAATAACTCAAAGTTTGTATTTACTTACATGAAAGTCACACCTTATGTTCAGCTCAAGGCCTGATATAGACAGTCTATATTAGAAATGGCCATCAAAAGCCATGCAATGAAATAAAACAGTTCAACATAATTATTTATTTGATAGTTTTCTTTATTTTTAAATAGATAGCCTAGTCTAAAATGCATGTGATACTTCCATGAAGGCAGGCAGATTCCAAAGTCCGTTTTGGTGTCAGCCCTGTCAATAAAAGAAAAAGTGCATTTTAATCACTTTTACAGAACTTTATATCAAGACTTTCATGATCCATTACCAGTGAATGATGTTGACAGACATTAAAAATTCACCAGGAGACAAAAAGTGTGTTCATGCCAGATGAGCTGGATAACACTAACATTACCATTAGCCTAACATTAGGCTGAGAAACATAAGTTCAGCAGTGCTAACTTTAGCTAGCTACTGTTAATCCTTTAGGCGCCAGAGGTTTTTTTTCGAAACATTTGATTTTGAATCTTTATTTCAAAAGGCTATATCTTAAAAGTGATAAGAGATAGAGACTTTCTGTAAATTAGAGAAATATTAAGGATGACCCAAAGTTTATGTAGAGATTAAATGTTTATATCTAATTTGCATATTATGACGTCATATGGTGGCGGCCATCTTGGATTATAGAATTTTCATGAAAAGTCGCATGTTTGAATGATAAAATGCACCACTTCTTTCCCCCCAAAATGTCCCTCACCTTCTGTATGCTATATTGCACAATACTGAATGCTCAGGTAAATAGTAAGTAGTAAACAAACTGTGTAAATCATTACTAATAAATGGCAGAAACAAACCAAATGCATGTAGCGGTAGGCTGGCCTTTTGCTGTAGAGATTTTCCATTTTCTACATACAGTAGGCACTCTGATTCCATGTATGGGGCACATATATATTATTCAGATGACACACAAACACAAGTAGACAAGACCTGTTTAGTTCAAAAGCTCACTTGCCACGGCAAGGCACAGATCAGGAGTGAGATGACGAGACAAGACAAGAGACAATGTTATTATTCAGTTAGTGAATCCAAGTTAATGTTACCACCAACAACCACCCAGTAAGTTACATGGCTATAATATGAGGCTACCCTGAATGATTTAATAAGATGTTGTTTGGCATGATTATTACCGTAAGTTACGTGTGTTGTGAAGAGACTACTTCGACTGTGTTGGCTAACATTAGTTGACAAACGTTAGCCACGAAGCATATTTAATTAGCATAAAGTTACCAAGTCTGCTAACGTTACCTACCAGCTGCTGGTATGCTAATTGTAGTTCGTTGTAAAAGTTAGTTTTGTTTCTGTTCAGCAGTTCATACCCAGTGACTACAGAACTATGTTTTTATGAGTCTGTTTTTGTGTAGATTTAACATTAACAGTAGCTAATATTAGCTGGAATGAATGACACAATTGTTAACCTGTTTGAGGCTGAACGAAATTGGCAGGCAGAATATTCCTTGATATCACGAAGGGTATGTCTCTGGGTGGACTTTTAAAATCCGACTGGATAAAAATAAATTAAAGCAGATACATACCTTCCGAAATCACCTGATTTCCATTGCATGTTGACAGCTGCTGGACTGGACGGTTGAAAGAATATGCCTGACGATTTTTTTTCTCGACCTTCAAATAACTATGCAGCTGTGTTGAAGTCACCCTGGTGCTGGGTAGTGTACTCCACGTCAGGTGGGGGAGAGGAGGGGGCACAGCCCTAAACTATCAACCCATCAGTCATAAACTATCAACCCAGCATGCTGGGTTACAGAAATGACCCAATATGAGTAGAAACAACCCAACAGCCTCAACACAGCGTTTGGGTTGAAAAAATAACCCAGCATTTTATAGCATTTTATAGTTTATAGTGTACAACCATAACACAACAAACACACTTGCTCACATACTTGAAAAAATGAAAGAGCATGTGAAGTGATTACAAAGGTCCGGTATGGACTGACCATGTGATGCATTGACCATGATAAGGTGCTACGTAGCATTTTCAAGGCAGCAATTTCACTGGATCTAAACAAATCAATCCAGCCATAGTATTCACCATAGTGGTGGTTTTCTTTTTTCTTTTATTTATATTTTTTTTTTTTGGGGGGGTGGGGCTTTTTGCCTTTATTTGGACAGGACAGTGAAGAGTGACAGGAAGTAAGTGGGAGAGAGAGATGGGGTGGGAATCGGGAAATGACCGCAGGTCGGCTTCGAACCTGGGTCCCCGTGGGCACTCGTTATTTGTGGTACTTTTTAATTTATGTTTGGAGTTCACTGCTTTGGTCAAATGTGCAATTTCCCAACCTTTTCCAACCTGTGTGTAGTCATACACACTCCTTGCATGCATGCAGGAGGGTCATTCTGTGTCAATCAGACACAATCTCGGAAAATGTTTGCTGCACCATCTCAAATTTTGCTCAACGTTTGTCTATGTAATGTTTAGGTCCCAGAACTTATACCTGTAAAATATTTTTGTTCCATTCCATCTTTTTCTTACATATTTTCACCATTGGCATGGGGTACTTTTCATAAGATCATCTCTCAATGCAAATCAAACCAACTATTAGGCTAACTGAAATAAAACCATACCAGTCTCTAGGTATGGTGAAGGGTATGTGATAGGGGTGTCACGATTCTCCAAATCCTCGATTCGATGTAATTTTCGATTTTAAAGTCACGATTCGATTCGATTTTCAATCTTTTTCAAATATTACTATTAATGCATTCCTTATATGTTATTTACTCTTTTTGGTCTTTTCCTTTTCTTTTTCGGGGGGCTTTTATTTTGAAACCGCTTTAAAACCGTTCCAACCGCGAGGTTGTAATGTAAACAGAATAACATTAGGCTAAAAAAGAGACGTGAACATATTGAAATGAAACAACACAGAATGTTAATTTGATTGTTTCAGCACACTCCGAAGAAGAGACCCAAGGTTAGTGTTCATGGAATATGTAAATGTGCATTTTAAGCCTTAAAGTAACTTTGGACTGTAGTGTAATTAGATTATCTTTTCACTTGCTAAGTTGAGTAGGCTAAGTTAGTTTTAATTGACGTGAATGAACGAATACTTCCACACCGGTGATTTCAAAGTAGCAAGAGGGGCTTTGATTTCGGTAGGTTGATGTGTAGGCCTATATTTTTTAACTGGCTGCAGCCTAAAATTAGAGGAGTGTTGACGCTGCAGTTCAGCACGTGCATGTGTGTTTGTGCGTCTTGGCATACATGCTGGACGTGACATTGGGCTGCATCGTCGATTCTACTTTTAAGTTCGAAGTTCGAGATTGAGATGTAATTTCGATCGATTTCGAAATAAAATCGAAATCGTGACACCCTTAGTATGTGATAATGTGGGGCTATTTTAATTCCAAAGGCTAAGGGAACTTTATCTGGATGCATAGTATCCTGGATCCATGAAGTAACTGGCCTTTAAAAATAAAAATCTGCCTGCCTCTATGGGAATTTAACATAGGGACATTCACTCCTCAGCACTCATGACCCCCCCCCACACACACACACACACACACACACACACGCCTACATGACTTTTAGCACTTTTACATCCATCTCCCTATGCTACAGACCTTTTATTTATTTTATTATTTCATCACACGTCAAAAAACACACACACACACACACACACACAAATATCTAACTTTCTCCAACTTTTGCAGCTTTCTCCATAGAACTTTTTATTTATTATTTTTGATTTCTCCTCCATCTATCTACCCATGTCCTTGATTGCCTAGCCTTTCTGCCCCCCCCCCCCCCAACCCCATCCCCAACACACACACACAAAAAACACACACACTTACATCATCACTGTCATCACCTCACATACATACAGCACACTGCTTGCTACAGTAAGCCTCCTCTACATACTTGCTGCACACTGCCCCCCCCCCTCCCTACATACACAGCACATTGTCTTCAGGATCTTCTCCAACCAACATCCTTTACATACTTACAGCATACTGCCCCCACCTACCCACACACACACTACACACACACACACACACAGTCACTGCTCCACTCCCCTCCCGCCCACACACACATCTTCACTGTCATCACTCACATACATCATACTTGCAGTACACTGCCCCCCCCTCTCCCCTACATACACAGCACATTATTTCATCAGGAAGCTTCTCCAACACACATCCCCAACATACTTACAGCACACTGCCCCCCCCCCCCAATACACAGCACATTGTCTCATGAGGAAGCTTCTCCAACACACATATTGCACACTGCCCTCTCCCCACATACACACACTATCCCACACTATCCCATCTCCCTTGTCATCCCCCCAACACACACACCAAGACCCCTGGCAATTGGGTTAGCCCCTTGAGCCGTGGATATGTCCAAGGTTTCTTCCTTGGTAAGGGAGTTTTTCCTTGCCCCTGTTGCTCTTGGGTGCTCCTTGTTGGTGCCCCCAAAATCCCAATCCTCCCCCACCTTTCTTATGCAGCCCTTGCCACTTAATCTACTAAACCCCTCTTCTATTGCGCTTTTTACCCCCCCCCCCCCCCCCATAAATGCACAAATAGGCTGACACCAGACTTAATTTCACTGCATTTCTTACTTCCAGTAACTATATGCATGTATCACCTTTTCTTTTCCTTTTTTAAGGCAACTACAAATATTAGGTCCGATGAATTAATGTGTGTGATGGTAAATGTTTAAAGACCTAATAGTGTTCTTGATAACTTTCTGTGTCTCAATCAGTGACTGCTCAAGAAGATACGTCAGCCATGAGTTTCGCTTTGTTTATGTTGTAGCTACACGCTTGTCTCATTGGCCTGGGGCGTTTGCTTAAAAAAAAGAACACGTCTGGAGGACGGTCTAAAAGTTGGATTATAGTGACACAATCGAGACAGCTGATGAGGTTGGCCAATCGGTTCAACTTTTTTGGATATGATATTGTGAGCTCTATGTGCGAATTCGGAGAAGAAGCTTAGGCTGTGTTCTTTCCGTGCATCAATGTAGACAATTTCTTACTATCGCGAACTCTTGTCAGGGGAGGTCATTCATTTTGAGTGTCACCTATGACTTGAACAGATAGCCTGCTATGCCACCCGATGTACTATTATTGTTACAGTTTTTAATCAATGCAACTAACATTATGTGTAAAGCGACGAAATGTAGCCAATGCAATTTATTATCCCGTCTGTTATGACATGTACAACAATGTTTTTCACAATTTGCGACGGAAGGTTTTGACTGAGCGTGTTAACATAAAATAATAATAATATTCAGTCATCATCGCGAACTGTTGAGTAAGGGTGTCAGTCGTGTTTGTGACGCACAGACAGCCTTGTAGCCTATTTTGCTTAGGCCTCACTTTTAACGACAGTCGGTTGTGAGTGTATGTTGACATTAAATTAGTCAACTTAAAACTTTGCTATTATTAATTTATAGCACAAAACCATAACCAGTAGGCCTACCAGAACCTTGCATATTAGCGTCATGATTTGTGTGCGTCTATTTGGCAAGGCCACTAGCTGTCATGGATGCGTTGCTAAAGGAAGGCACAGGTGTCAAAAGTTAAAAAATAAATGGAGATGGGCGGCTGTTGGAAACGGGGGAGAACTAACAAGCCATGGTGTAAAGAAATTAAAGTGCCAGGGGTTTGCTTTTTCGCGCTTTGCTGCAAGAAAACGTTTTAGCATGCCACCAATCAAAAGATCGCCATAAGGTTAACGTTCGTGCACTTAAGGACATCTTCCCTACCTGGTGCAACTAGCCACCACGACAGAGGTAGGCTACGTTTATCTATGCCTGACCGTTTTTGCGCTCAGAAAGTAGGCTACGCATGTTCTGTCATACCGCAACACGACCTGTCTCTCACCATATCGCAACCTCTTGTCAACCTTATACAATCTGTTGCTGAAGACAAAAGCGCCCTCTTTGTCGTTATCAAATGCGCAGACCTCCTGCATGAGCACACACAGTATTGCTGCTCATTGGAAAACTGAGTTGTCTGTAAAACTCAAAATTACCATGTTTTCATTAAATGCGGATGAGGCAACAAATGGAAATAGGAACAATATCTAGAATGTTCTGATTCGTTACTTTGATGAGGAAATGGGAAGTCTTGCAAACTTGATTTTATAGATTTTACTTGGTGTTGAATTGCATATTAACAAGAAAAAAAAATCTCCCTTTTAAAGGGAAACTTGGCAGGATTTCCCCCTCTGCTGGAGAAATTGTGCATTATGCTATTTCAAACTGTGGAAAAAGGTAAAGATAAAGCACATGGATTTGTTTACAAGCTAGCAAAACGGTTAGCATAAGTTCGGCAGACAATGTGGATGTTACAAGGTAAGAAACACGATTTAAACCGAGTTTCTTGTTTCTCACTTCTCTTTCCGGGACGGTAGTCTCAATGTTGCAAGGTTGGTTTTCCGCCTGGGGACGCTATGGGCAGCGGGAAAAGTCACCATTTTCACCGGAACAGGTCATTTAACCATCCAAATGATTTCTAAACAGGTTTATTACGTTGAAATAGTTGCCAAGTTCCCCTTTAAATACTTTTGGCCTGAAGTAATTAAATAAGAGTGTAAGTTAAAGCCTTTCTACAATATTGCAGTAGAAAAGAACAGCAATGGCTAATCAGCAATGGTCAGGGATGGTACTGAAATATTGTTTTGTTCATCAGGAAAACTCAATCTCAATCAAGAACACTCTCAATTCGCCTTATTCACATGGCGGCCATTGGCGGCTAAAACGAGGCTACAGGGTACACAAACCATAGGATTGTTATGTTCTATGCATTCACCTGTAGGTGGCATTAATGATATAGTAAGTGTACCCTGTAGCCTCGTTTTGGTTTAAACAATGGCCGCCGTGTGAATAAGGCGAATACTCCCTTTACTTTGCTGTTAGCATCTTTTTGTAGGCTACATTAAAAACCAATAGGTCGCGACCGCAAAAGGGGTGCTATCTCTATAGGTAGATATGAACAACGTATGACTTATGGCCTGAAAAAAGTTCAGTCAAACAACTTTTTTTTTTCACTTTAATCCCTGAGACTGACAAACATGACAAAGAGTATATTGTTTACTTCCTAGAAAAATACACTTACTTAGTTACATTGTATTGTTTTGACTCTATTTATTTATCTATGGTACAACATTGGCACTTTGCACACTAAATGCCTATACACTGAGCTATTACCACATAGATTTTCATGTGCCTACTAGCTAACCCACATACCATTTTATTTGTCTGAATATGACTGAAAATTACAACCTTCCTGTGTTTTAATACTTAAAATCTTCAAGCCCATTATTTGTGGAGAGCTCAAATGTTGGCATAAAAAAGAAAAATAATGATTGATACCAAATGCATACAAAAAAAATGTTATAATATATCACTATTTTTGTACTTTTCTTCCAAATCTAGGGCCTTGTAGAAAGTCAATAAGCATGGCGTGCAAACCTTTAATGGTTCAGTCATATTATAAACATGTCTTCCAGCATACAAAGTTTGGGCTGGCCATGAATAGTACTTTTCAAAATATTAATGCCCAAAGATTGCTACCCAGATAATGTGTTTTTCAAGCTGTAAAACTGTAAGTAATTTCAAGGGTTGAAAATAATATTTGACAGGATTTAAACAGAAATATTTGACAAGCCTTGGTTTTGGGACCCTTTCTTGATCTAGACAAGGTTTGAATAAAATCTGAGATGGTACAGCAACAACCTTATCTGATTTGTCACAGAATGACAGAATGAGGAATGAATAGAATGACCCTATAGCAAATTTGATTGCTTTGAACCTTGACAACTGATTAAAATTGTAACCAGATTGTTATGACATTTCTGGTATTTTACCCAGCAGATGATGAGGTCCTGATGAGGGTTAAGCAGCTTCATAAGGCCAGGCTAAAGAGCAGGTTGGACAACCTAGCTGATGCTGCCATTGTCCAAAAGGAGCATTACATCACAGATGGAGGAAATTACGGGGTATATGAGCAACATGAGGTTTGGCAGGTACAGTCATTACCCAGATGGGAGATCACAGAAGACACATCCATCAGCTGCAATGACATCTTCAAGCCCTTACCTGGACAGGAGAGGCACATCAGAACTGTGATGACCAAAGGTGTTGCTGGCATTGGAAAAACAGTCTCAGTGCAGAAGTTTATTCTTGACTGGACAGATGGGGTAGCCAATCAGGATGTAGATTTTATATTTCCCCTTTCTTTCCGTGAGCTGAATTTGGTCAGGGGTGATTCGCATAGTCTTCACAGACTCCTGCTTGAATTCCACCCTGAGCTGAATGAGCTGAATGATGGTGAAGGATACAAAGACTGTCAGGTTGTGTTAATCTTTGATGGTTTGGATGAGAGTCAGTTGACTCTGGATTTGGAACAGAACAGTAATTTGTCTGATGTAAAACAAACATCATCAGTGGATGTTCTGATAACGAGCCTCATTCAAGGCACTCTGCTTCCCTCTGCACTTATCTGGATAACCTCACGACCAGCAGCCGCCAGTCAAATTCCTGCTCAGTATATCAAACAGGTAACAGAACTACGAGGATTCAGTGACCCACAAAAGGAAGAGTACTTCAGGAATAGAATCTGTGATGAGAGTCAGGCCAAAAGAATCATCTCACACATTAAGGCATCCAGGAGTCTCCACATCATGTGCCACATTCCAGCTTTCTGTTGTATCGCAGCCACTGCACTTCAGCAGATGATGGAAAAGGACAACACCCAGGAAATCCCCAAAACACTGACTGAGATGTTCATACAGTTCTTGCTCATCCAAACAAATCACATGCATCAAGCTGAGTGTGAAGCAGAGAAACCGGTGGCCCGGATGGATAGCCTACTGACACTGGCGGAACTGGCCTTTAAGCATCTGGAACAAGGGAACATGGCGCTGTACGAAGAAGACTTCAGAGAATACAATACTGACATCAAAAAATGCTTATTTTACCCAGGAATCATCAAAGAATTGGCCTTTAATGAGAGGAAGATCTACTACTTCTCACATTCGAGTGTCCAGGAGTTCCTTGCTGCCCTTCATGTGTTCAACTATTACAAGTCTCTGAATGACAACTGCAGTACCCTGGAGGTTTTTCTTGAGAAGACCCATGCGCCACTGGCTGAGTTCCTGGAGGATGCGGTGAAGAAGGCGTTGGACAGCAGCAGTGGACACCTGGACCTTTTCCTGCACTTCCTGTTAGGCATCACTTTGGAGTCCAATCAGAGGCTACTGCAAGACCAATGTATTCTCGCCCACCCGATGAACAGCTCTCCGGGCATAATGAAAATTTGTCAGTATATAAAAGATCTGGACAAAGAAGACATCGCTCCTGAAAAATACATTAATCTTTTCCACTGCTTATTTGAAATGAAGGATCATTCATTGGATGAAGAGATTCAAGAGCTCCTGAAGTCACCGAATGGGTTCAAGTTGTCCCCTGCTCATTGCTCGGCCTTGGCCACTGCTCTCCTGACGTCCGATGGAGTGCCCGATGGATTTGACCTGAAGAAATACAACACTTCAGATGAAGGTCGCAGGAGACTCCTCCCTGCTATGAGGATTTACAGAAATGCACGGTGAGTTTCTGATTGAGAATGAAATTCTGCATGAAAAAATTGCAACTGACACACCCCATCATCATATCATACATTGCTCTTGTCATACTTATTTCTTGAATGTTGGCGATGTGCTTGCAAAGCAGCTACAATGATATTTATGGACAATAATGAGTGCTTTGTATCTTTTGTATTTATAAATAGTATGTAGCTGCTGTGCTTGGTATAGATGGTCTTCAAACTAGATACTATATAACTTAACAAATGTGCCTCAAATAAAAGTACTCAATAGTTTAATTCAACAGATAATACAAGTGTCGTGTTATTTTCTCTCACAGACTGACTGGCTGTAATCTCAGTGATACGCTTTGCAAGGCTGTGGCCTCAGTTCTGCAGTCCCCAAACCTCCTGGTCGAACTGAACTTGAGCAGCAACCCCTTCCGTGATTCTGGAGTTCAGTGTCTCTCTGCAGGACTACGCACCTTCAACTGCAGACTGCAGACGCTAAGGTGAGCTATGCCTCAGTATTAGACACATAGTGGAATCAAAGCTTGATAGCTTGCTAGCATGCTACAGTAACTGCCATGGCCAACAGCAATGGCCATATAGATGATGATGATCACTTACTGCAGTATATTGAGAATTCAGTCTTTATGCTGCTGCAAAGGTATGTTCTGTGCAGTCAGCACTATATGGCCAGTGTTTGTAATACAATGTGTACAAGTGAGAGACTGGACGTGGTTTTGCTTACAATTTACTGCCTAAACATTTTGAGCCACATTTGGTACTTTCATGGAAAGGAGGTCCCCTTAACAAATTCAACGGTCTCGCCTGTGTTTTCATGTTCACTGTGTTGCAGACTCGTAGACTGTGAGCTCAGTGATGCGTCCTGTGCAGCCGTGGCTGCAGTTCTGCAGTCGCAAAACTGCCTCAAACAACTGGACCTGAGCAGCAATAAAATCAAGGACAGTGGAGTCCAGCATCTGTCTGAAGGACTCTGTCATGCCAACTGCAACCTGGAGATATTGAGGTTGGCAATGGACCTTATTATGCTACCTTAAGGGTCCTGATGAAACTTAAAGTGAAATTTTACGGCAATACTATTCATTAAACTAATACCAGTATTGTAGTGTTATCAGTTTGCGCAACGTTAGTTTCTTTTTCGATAGGACAGTCAGGAACCCTGCATTATTAAAAAATGTTTAGTCTTTTATTCATGTCCTCACTGTGTTGCAGACTTGCAGACTGTGACCTCAGTGATGTGTCCTGTGCAGCCGTGGCTGCAGTCCTGCAGTCGACCAACTCCCTCAAACAACTGGACCTGAGCAGCAATAAAATCAAGGACAGTGGAGTCCAGGATCTGTCTGCGGGACTGTGTCATGACAACTGCAACCTGAGGATATTGAGGTACATTATTACCAAACTCTGAGTATAGTGAGCACATTTCTAGGTGAACTTTAGCAGTTGTTTGTTAGTGTTATTAGTTACTCTGCCTACTATTATTATCCTGTTCACAAAGTGATGAAGGTTCCTGCTTTGTCTGACTTCTGCAAGTTGCTTGTCCAGCTTGTTTCACCAGAGGCAGAGTCATATCACAAGTGACCTTTTGCTGTGCAACTCATGCTAGTGTCGTATATGGTTTTGTGATCTGCTGATATATGTACGTTAAATTAATTTATCACCCGGAGAGAAGAAATACTCTTTTCTGATTGGCTGGCGGGTGGCCTTTAATTCTGAATAACAGGACACCGTTCCATATCAATGCTTATGAATGGTAACTATAACAACCATAGTAGGACGACGGTTGCAGCGCTCCAGAATCTTTTGGTTGCAGGCTTCCCAACAATGGAATCAACTGTAAACAAGCTAACTGTCCATGCTAAAGTTGTACAACAAGCTGAACTAGTGAGCTTCTTTTTAAACAGAACCGCGTGTTTACAGTGGCAACCGGGTGATAAGCGGGATAACGGCCTTCGAGGTGTGTCCAGTTATACGGAATTAATGGACTTGGGCGGAGGCAACTTTGCCCCTCGCCCTCGTCCATTAATTCCGTATAACAGGACACCTCGGCGGCCGTTATCCCTTACTTATAAAGCACATTTATACACAGCTTATGCTGTCCAAAGTGCTGTTCAGATCACAATCAAAACAGAAAGAAAAATGAAAGAAAAAGAAAGGAAAAATAAGATCAAAATGAAATTAATTTACACATATATCTATACATGAACAAGGAACAGCAGGACACTGAAATCAAGCATAGCGTGTTAAAAGGACAGAGAAAGCCAGAGAGTAGTGGGTTTTGAGGCTGGATTTAAAAACAGTGATGGAAGGGGCAGTGTTTTATATCAAGTGTTTACATTTACACAATACACAGCATTCAGTATTTATGTTGTTCATTGTGTGTTGCAGGCTCTCTGACTGCAAATTGAGGACCAAGTCGTGTGAAGCTGTGGCGTCGGTGTTGAGGTCAGTCAACTCCCTGGCAGAGCTGGACCTCAGCAACAACGTCCTCAAAGACTCTAGCCTTCAGCACCTCTCCGTGGGGCTCAGCAGTCCGGAGTGTAAACTGCAAAAACTAAGGTTAGTGTTACACATACATTTACCATTAATAGATTCACTTATTCACTTAAAACGTTTTCAGGCGAGTAAAAAACTTGAATTTTCAAGTTTTTGCATTTCATATTATGGTCATATTCCAGTTTCAAGCATTGTCATATGGTCAATTCTAGTGGCTGTAGCAACTTCTTTCAGTGTTTCTCTACTTAAATGCGCCTCCCATGTCAATCTGTTGATCTTCATATATTTTTGTTATAGTTTATATATGGATGTTCTCCTTAACATGGTCCTTAACTCTTCATTTCTCTTCCTTCAGTGTCAAAGACTGCCAGATCTCAGACGAGGGTTTCCGTTTGCTGAGCGAGGCTCTGATCACAAACCCCTCGCATCTGAGAGAGCTGGACATTCGGTACAATAACCAGGGAGACTCAACACTGAAGCTGCTCTCTGCCAGACTGAAGGACTACCACTGTGCACTAAAGACACTTTAGTATGTATTACAATGACACACAAGTACATTAGTATGTATTGCAATCACACACAAGTACATTAGTATGCGTTACAATCACACACAAGTACATTAGTATGCGTTACAATCACACACAAGTACATTAGTATGTGTTACAATCACACACAAGTACATTAGTATGTATTACAATCACACACAAGTACATTAGTATGTGTTACAATCACACACAAGTACATTAGTATGTGTTACAATCACACACAAGTACATTAGTATGTGTTACAATCACACACAAGTACATTAGTATGTATTACAATCACACACAAGTACATTAGTTCATTTTTGCCGGCATGTTTACATGGCATGTGATAAACTACAGTCCAGCACAAATGTATTCATACTATGACAAATTATCAATGACAATTGAAATGACAATCACAAAAATAGTGTGTTGATAGAAATGAAAACATTACAACTAAATAAAACATTAAATTAAATTACATTACATTTCTTGGTCAAAAAAGAATAAAGCCATATTAAATCAAACTGTGGCATGGTTTTGAAGAATTAAGGTCTTAATTATATAAAATGAAAGACAGAAAGTCGATATGCAGAATTTGAACCAATTTGACACACTGAACAAATTGCAAAGTACAGAGAAGTCCACTGATTAGCCAAAAATAGTTGTTTTGCCCATAGAGATTTCTAGATTGTATTTAGATTCCAATGCTATTCCCTCACTCCGTATACATCAAATATGCTTGCTGTACCTTTTTTGAGACTTTGTTTAATTTGTGTGTGTGTGTGTGTGTGTGTGTGTGTGTGTGTCCTTTTATCCCACAGTTTCTTTCCTGAAATTAGATTGAGGCCAGATATGCAGGGCTGTAAGTACTTATTTTTATTTGTTTTATTATGTGTTTTACTAACCTATGCAATAGACACTTTCACTCCTCAGATACTGATGAGTATGTTTATTTCCCCCTCTCCTCTCATCTGCAGATCCTTGTGATCTCACCTTGGACCCAAACACGGCAAACAGAAACCTCTTGCTCTCCGAGGGGAACAGAAAGGTGACCTGTGTGAGTGAGGAGCAACCTTATCCTGACCACCCAGAGAGATTCGACTACTGGTATCAGGTTCTGTGCCGAGAGGGTCTGTCTGGACGCTGCTACTGGGAGGTGGAGTGGAGTGGCAGAGGGGTCACACTCTGCCTGTCGTATAGAAGCGCATCCAGAAAGGGAGATGGCCGTGCTACTGTGATGGGGAATAATGCCAAGTCCTGGATGGTCGACTTGAACACTCACTTAGCCTGGCACAATGACAAACACACGGGCATCCCGACCCCTTACGTCCAGTCCAAAAGAGTCAGAGTGGACCTGGACTGGCCGGCCGGCACTCTGTCCTTCTACAGCGTCTCCTCCTCTGACACTCTCACCCTCCTGCACACGTTCCGCTCCCCATTCACTGAGCCCCTCTATCCAGGGTTTGGGCTACTGGTTGGCTCCACTGTAACCCTGTGGCAGATAACACAGGACCCTCCTTTTGCAGCAGGAACGCCATACACAGAGTCATACACACGGACAAGGCCTCCTTATCCGACAGGAACTCCATACACACAGACAAACACACGGACAAGCCCTCCTTATCCAACAGGAACTCCATACACACAGTCAAACGCTCCATATCCGACAGGAACTCCATACACAGAATCAAACACTCCATATCCAACAGGAACTCCATACACACAGTCAAACACTCCTTATCCAACAGGAACTCCATACACACAGTCATACACACGGGCAACCCCTCCTTATCCGACAGGAACTCCATACACACAGTCATACACACGGGCAACCCCTCCTTATCCGACAGGAACTCCATACACACAGTCATACACACGGGCAAATCCACTATAACTTTCTACAAATGATTATATTGTACTGTCAGTGATTTATATTGTACTGTTGGGATGTTTCATTATGTATTTAGCATTTGCAAAAAAAAAAAGATTTGAAATAAAATAATTTCAGAATATATTTTATTATTACTTGTGTGACTTGTCACTATAGAGATGACACAGTAAACCAGTTTACAAATAATATAATAATTTTCTCAAGTAAGTATTGATTCATCAACAAACATCATTCTCTCTACAAAATCAAATATTAAAAGATAACATTAATGTTAATACAATGATGTGCCTTAAGGAGCATTGCTGTGTAGGGGACAAAAGCATAATACCAACCAATGATAACACAGGACACATACAAACGGACAAAGTCATTGTAACTTTCTACAAATGTTTACATTGTACTGTTGTAATTTTGTATCTTGTATTTAGCATTTGCAACAAATAAAGAATTTATTTAAAATTATGTAATTTCAAAATGTTTTATTATGAGTTGTGAATGTACAACACAGTTGTACTTTATATTTACAAATAATAGTAGCCTTTGTATTTTGTCAAGTCAATATTGATTCATCATTTAACAAAAAACAGTCTACAAAATCAAATATGCAAAGACAACATTAATAAAATAGCAACATGACTAAGGCGTTGCAGTGTAGGGAGTAAAAGCATAAGTCCAAATCTATTAAGTAGGAATATGAGTAAAAGGCACTTGCAGCAATACAGTAATGCACTTGAGAACCCAGTGTGTACATACAGTACACAGCCACACAGGATCAGGGGGGGGGGGGGGTATTCCAAGTATGGGGTTTAGTGGAAAAACTGGGTAAGATAACTAAGAGTAAAGTGGTAAGTCTCCTAGGACAAGAGCCCTATGGCATTGTTTTGTTAGGAGAATGAAGCCATACAGCTCTTCTATTAGGAGGTTTACCACTTACTCTGAGTATACTTACCAGGTTTGTCACTAAACCACGTACTTGGAATACCTCCCTGTACTACAGGACAAGTGAGGTTAGGCACGTATCTAGGTAACGTCGGGAGGAACCACTCTTTAGGAACACAACACATTTAGAACAATTGATAGAATAGATGGTCGTTCTGTGTCCCTTTAGAGATCAGCGGTTTATCCCGGGGTTACCTGGAGAAAGTAGTAAGCTCACTTTGTAGTCCACCCTTTGGGGGTGGGGGTTTCTGTCTACGTAATTCAGTGGCAAACCTGGGAAAACCTGGACTCTGAGTGGTACACCTTATTTTGTGTGTGTGTGTGTGTGTGTGTGTGTGTGTGTGTGTGTGTGTTGTAGACTCAGTCTGAATGTTCAGGAGTCTGTCTGTGTGGCACCTTCTGGTCC
>NW_027468564.1:20178095-20285595 GCF_046254945.1 Alosa pseudoharengus | reverse complement strand
TAGTCAACTTTCCTGTGCAGAGATGTCCTGAGGGATCACCATCTCTTTATAACAAGCCAAAAGCAGATTTATCCTTATTCTTTTTTTCCTCTAGCTTGGAAGCCAGCTGAACTTAGCCTCACCTGCACAATTTGAGGTCTGAACTTGTTCCGTTGTGGAGCAACTATGCCCAAACCAGAGCTGTTCAGAGTCACCGTTTTGTTCACAACTGAAAATGCCACTGTGTTTGACAAAGGACAGATGTAGGTTGCTAGTGACAAAATATTAGCTTTCAGTATGGTACAATGTCTTTGTAAGTGACATTTAATTAAAAAGTGTTTCATTATTCCCGATTCTTCCTAAGAAAAACGCTGTTGCTAAAAGGTAGACATTTAGATTCCGTTATCATGTCTGTTGTACAAGATATTGACAGTGCAATAACCAGAAAACAATGTTAAGGCATTTGTGGAGAAGAATAAGGCATTTGTGGAGAAGAATAACCCCTGTATCGGTTGAAACATGCACCATAATCACATCCCAATGGAGCATTATCAGACTCAAATTCTAGACTAGAATTGAGCATGGCTACGTCAGGCTAATTTTCCTCAATAGCCTACTCGTAATTATAGTTTTTCTCAGTCGCTTTGGTGCATTTCTCAAACCATCATCAACATTAAAGCTGCAGTTGGCAAGATTTTTTTGATCATATTCACTGAAACCGACACTATGCTCCGACAGAACAACATACTCTCGGTCTTTCTGGTCCAATCAGAGCAGGGCTGTGTGAGATCTGAATGTCAATCACAGTCTGATGCAGTCTGGTGCGCACTGACGAGCACAAACTCGATGAGAGGGTGCTCGGTGGTAGTGGTCCCCTCAATCTTTCAGACTTGCCAACTGCAGCTTTAACTTAGTGCATTTCTCAAACCATCATTAACATTAACACTTTGTGCATTTCTCAAAACAATTAGAGCACCGCATAGTGGATTACCTGCAAAAGTGTGTATCTTGCTCAAAATGCTTTGTTTATGCCTCGAAAGCAAATATTTATATCAATGAAACTGTCAGTTCGATCAAAAGGACAAATCCTGACGTCATTGTTTATGGCAAGATAGTCAAACTGTTTTGTCTTGTTGACAATATGACAGTTTACTCTGTAAGTAAACAATTTAAATTAAATTCAAATTAACAATGCGCAAGGCAGCACTATTTTATACACATTATTGCGTGGGTTGGGGGTTGATTACAAGACAGTGGATATGTTTCAAAGTCTTTTCCTGTTGATAGACATTGTGACAGTATTTTAAGAGAACAATGGCTTTTACAACATGCAAATGAAAAATGACTAATATACAGTAAAACACCCCTTTGTCAGAGCTGTGCACCACTGTACATCTTTCTATACATCCTGATGTTCCTGTCTGTCAGGTAGCATATATTTATATAAGCTTGACCGGCTAAACAACTAGTTATAACAGCTAGATTAATGTTTTTGCATGTAATAACACAAGCAATGAAATAAGGCTTATTTGTTTTAAGAGGTAGGAGTATTCAGCAGGGAAGCAGTATAGTGCATTTTGACCAACATGACATTATCAATTGAAAAAAAAAAACGGTACACATTTGTACAAAATCTGTTGCATGGCTTGATGTGCACAAGTGATAATATGGAGTTTGAACAAACAGTTTTGAGAATTTCAATTCTGATCGGAGAAATGCGGCAAAGCAACTGATTAAAACTGTAATTGAAATAGAGAGTGGTGAATGGGGAGGAAAGAGTTAAACATTCATGACAACATTTGTAATTCTACCTGTTGTGCGACTGACACGCCTTGAACTCTTAAGGTGGAACAAGTCCTGCCAGATTTCTCTACCGGATGAATGGATACCTGTAAAGCAGCCAAAACTAAAAACATAAGGTAAGTTATTTGAACAAATATAGGTGTACTTGGACATCTGGAAACTATTTTAGTCACTTATTGATTAATAAATGAATTCAGTGAATACAATAATTCATAATGAGGTTACACTTTACTTGACAATAGAGTCCCGAAGCCATGACGTAGCGTTGCCAAGGCAGCAATTTCACTGGATCTAAACAAATCAATCTATCATTAGAAATCACCATACAAGGATACAAGGAAGTTTATTGTCACATGCATATAGTTACTGGAAGTAAGAAATGCAGTGAAATTATGTCTGGTGTCAGCCTATTTGTGCATTTATGGCGGGGGGCTGGGGGGTAAAGAGTGCAGAAGAAGAGGGGTTTAGTAGATTAAGTGGCAAGGGCTGCATAAGAAAGGTGGGGGAGGATTGGGATTGGGGGGGGGGGGGGGCACCAACAAGGAGCACCCAAGAGCAACAGGGGCAAGTGGGGGCAGTGTGCAGCAAGTATGTAGAGGAGGCTTACTGTAGCAAACAGTGTGCTGTATGTATGTGAGGTGATGACAGTGATGATGTAAGTGTGTGTGTTTTTTGTGTGTGTGGTGGGGTGGGGGGGGGGCAGAAATGCTAGGCAATCAAGGACATGGGTAGATGGAGGAGAAATCAAAATAATAAATAAAACGTTCTATGGAGATGTGCAAAAGTTGGAGAAAGTCACATGTGTGTGTGTGTGTGTGTGTGTGTGTGTGTGTGTGTGTGCTTTCATAGCGGTGGCTTTCTTAATCTATTTCAATAATTTTACAACGTTTCTAAGACGTTAGTATATATTTTTTACACTGTAGGAATCACATACTATAACATATATTCATACCAACACGATCAAATTCGTGACTACAGAGTTTTATTTTAGCATGGGTTTCCTCCGTAAAAGAGACCTGCATGTAACTTCACAGCATGCGGTTAAAATCCTTAAATTCACGGACGTGTTTTGCCTTTATTTTTTTGGCAAAACACGTCGCTCTTAACAGCCTTCAGTCTTTGAGAAGACGTGAAATATCCACTGGAATGTTCTTTCTTTCTATTACACCTGCCGTGTTATATGGCTAAGCTGCTGCCTAGCAGGTAAAACACGTTTAAATGGATATATTTATTTTTATTAGCTAGAAATGATGCCACATGTCTACATTCAATGGTATTTATGCCACTTCGAAAGTTTGTTTAGATCCAGTGATTCTACCGTCATGGAAACGCTACATCACACTTGAGTGTGACATGACAGTGTCATGAACGTGTCATAAACAAATCATAAACGTTTATGACATAATGCTTGTTATCAAGTGTCATTCGGTTTTTTGTCATAACAAGTTAGGGTTAGGGTTCATGTGTCATGACAGTGTCACATGTTCATGACAGTGTCATGCCACTCTTATGTCGATACTATCAAGTAAAGTGTTACCGAATAAAATATGTATGTCAGTACAGTACAATATCCCACAACTTTGATTCTTATATTGCCAGATTCCAAACAAGTGCAGGCACTTTGTGCATCTTACCATATAGCTCACTGTATCAGTTGGCTTGAATGCTAGAATATGGGTCACGACTTCATGACCATGGAAAATTGAGGGTCCCAAAGCCTGACCAGTTAAGAAACACTGGCCTAGACTGTCCAAAAAGAAAGAGCAAGTATAGATGGCTCTTACAATGACCAAGATAAGAGCTTAAAAGTAAAGGTCATAAATGATACTGAAAATAGTCTAAGCCTCAAAGGATTAAAAGGGGTGTATCACATTTCTTCATATCTATCTATCTATCTATCTATCTATCTATCTATCTATCTATCTATCTATCTATCTATCTGTCCATCTATCTATCTAAATGTTTTAAATGGCATTGCTATCATAGTCATTTATATTAAAGAAGCCCTATGCAACAATTTTAGCAAAAATGACCTTAATTATGCAGGTTGAGAGTCGTTGTGATGGTTCTACAACACTTTTTGGGTCGTTTGGTGGGTGCTTCGTCTCCCCCTAGTGCTTCTACGCGGAAAAAACGAATATGCAACTTTCTGGTCGCGGTCCGAACACATCCGGATGTAACTCGGCGGAAATACACGAAAATGTAGTCAGATCAGACTGCAAAACGGACTCCGACTTGGCTTGTTTGCTGTTGAAATTGTAAGTAGCCTACCCTTGGGTGAACTTCATTTTTGTAATGTGATTTGATAGTCTCTTGAACAATGTGTTTGCTCGACCGTTTTATTGTAAGCCCTATGTGTTTAGCTTGGTTTATTGATGGCTAGCTCGCTAGCTAGTGGGGGTTTAGCGTAGCAGTCACTTGCTACCAAAGCTGCAGGGGGAGCTATGTCGTGAAAAATGCGAGCCCAAATCAGGCGAAAACCCAGAAACAGCGAAGGAATAACCAGACCTGCATAGGGCTTCTTTAAGTATATATGTGTGTAGATTCTGTTCTCAATAAAAAACAATGTTCACATAAGAAAATAATGGTGAATGTCCAAAATTGACAGCCAATCAGAATCCATCAAATTTTAACCATTACGTTTATCAATATGAGTAGAGACTTTCTTTATCGTTGGTTAGCGTGGACACTTACAGTTATTTATCTTTAGTTATCGTTCCTGGTGTGAACGGCCTTTTAGTCTGTATTGATTGTTTCTTGTGTTTCCTAAACCCTCTTCAGTGCCGAGCTGTGTGTCACTGAAGAGCAAAGCATCTATGGATATCCGTAACTAGTTAAGCAGCAAACCAGCAACATCAGGTCTAAAGTGATTTATCAGACACACACACACACACAATCAGCTGTAGTGGTTCAGTTGAGAAATGTTTCAGAATACTTATATGTTCTTGTGTTTGTGTAGACAAGAGATGCACAGACCTCCATCTCCTTGCCTAGCTGTGTGTCTATGAAGAGTGATAAGTCCATGGATTATCCTCCCAAATTCAGCGATGCGCCAACATCATCAGGTCTAACGTGAGTAATTCACACACACAACACACACACACACACACACACACACACACACAATCATATAGTTGTTCAGTTGAGATATTATTCAGATGAGTGTTTACTATTGTTTTGTGTCTGTTTGTTTTTAGACCAGAGATGCACAGACCTCCATCTCCAGTGCCCAGCTGTGTGTCCATGAAGAGTGATAAATCCATGGATTATCCTCCCAAATTCAGCAATGAGCCAGCACCACCAGGTCTAAAGTGAGTAATTCACACACACACACACACACACACACACACACACACACACACATACACATACATACATAGCACACACACACTACACACACACACATACACACACACACACACACACACACACACACACTACACACACACACAATCAGATGTAGTTGTTCAGTAGAGAAATTATTCAGATGAGTGTTTAATTTTGTTTTGTGTCTGTTTGCTTTTAGACCAGAGATGCACAGACCTCCATCTCCAGTGCCCAGCTGTGTGTCTATGAAGAGTGATAAGTCCATGGATTATCCTCCCAAATTGAGCAATGTGCCAACACCATCAGGTCTAACGTGAGTAATTCACACACACACACACACACACACACACACACAACAAAGAGGAATAAAAAAATCATCTTTTGGAAATGGATCTTAATGCCTTACAGTTTTCCTCAGTCGCTTTGGTGCTTTTCTCAGATCAGAATGAAAATTCTCATAACTACTAGTTCAACCTCCACAACATTTAGTCATTTGTGCACATCATAGTAGCAATTTCTCCTTCCTCTGAACAAATTGCAAATGCTTTTGAACATGTATCAGTTGCTTTGTATCAGTTGCTTTGTCATGTTAGTCAAAATGAACTATACTTATGGATGCTGAAGTTCCCGATAAAACTAATAGTCTTCATTTCATAGCTTGAGTCATTAGGGACCGTTCGTTATTTATAAACGGGAACACCGGAGGGATTTTGAGTGCTTCGATCAAAAGTTGCATGACCCTCCCCTGCCTGCAATGTAATTTTCAACGACCCTCCAGCAGCATTTTCAAAAATGACATGACCCTCCCCGGCCAATTGTCGATGTCTTCCGCCCACGCTCTTACGCGCTATGATAACACATCAACATATACTACCGTCCTAAAATCAACCTCTGCTTCTGATCTTACACATCACACTTCACCAAGATGGTGGCCATTTCAGTAGATTTACTCCCTAACATTGTTGTGGAAACACAATAAGCATGGAAACTAAATGCACAATTCCTGCAACTGCATTAGCCTACTTGAAAAGTTACTCCAGTAAGTATTCACATGAAATAAAACAATAAAGCATTGAGACCATTCAACAAAGCACACTGGGTAATAACAAATTCAATACATGAACTTGTTGCTATGGACTCGTCTCTAGGCTTCCTCAGTCATTGTAAAGCTGCCAAAGCTGAACATTATCCAAAACTCAATTTCTCAGACGAGCGTCAATTTGGGAGCTTGCTACACTCCTTCCTTCTCAAATGACTTGAAAAGGCCGTTTGCACAATTTCACAAATAATCACAGAAACCTAACATGCCAACTTTTTCCGGGTTTATCATTTTAACGTTTCCCTGCTGTCTTGCCGTTTTAATATTTTCCCGTAGAATATCCCATATTACTGTAATACTCATAACATTAGTCCTGCATTCTGGCCTGTCTCTGTGTTGTCCTGTTGTTACCCCTTGCCCTTCCAGTGAAACAGATGTATTCAAATCATCGTTTTGCTTGCTTGAATGCGAAGTCAGAGTGATGTTAACCTAGGCCTATTTAAGTTAACGACTGGCAGTTTCATTGACATAAATACTTGCTTTTGAGGAATGGACTATCCATTTTGAGCAAGTGACGTGCTTTTGCAGGTTATCCACTAGGTTTTGCAGTTTGCACCAATTGTTTTGAGAAATGCACTAACTGCTGTGCAAATGTTAATAGTGATGTGAGAAAAGCACCAAAGTGACTGAGAAAAACTGTAATTAAAGAAATTAGGAAAAATCCAACCTTTAAGGACACCAATTTTCTTTGTGAATGAATAATGTATAGTAAATAAATAAATGTTCTTCATTAAAATACAGAGTGCATAAGTAATCATACCCCCATGTTAAATCTATTTTGAATTCCCATAGAGTCAGGCAGATTTTTATGTTTAAAGGCTGGTTATTTCATGGATCCTGGGTACATAGATCCTGATAAAATTCCCTTGGCCTTTGATTAAATTAACCCCACATCATCACATACCCTTTACCATATCTCACGATTGGCATGGGGTACTTTCCATAAGATCATCTCTCAATGCAAATCAAACCAGCTATTAGGCTAGCTGAAATAACACCATCCCAATCTCTAGGTATTTAAATCATATATTTTCACCAGGGTTGGGCAAAATTCTGAATTTAATTGAGAAGGACTCCTAAATTCCAATTCAATTCATGAAGGTAAAAAAATAGGAACTAGAATTATAATTCAAATTTGAATCAAATGAAGTTGAATTTAAATTCAATTAAATCGAAGACATTCATATACATAATTGAATGTACTTTACAACAATAAAGACACACATCTCTTTGCAGTGAGGTGAGGTCTGAACTGATCCAGGATCAGTCCAGGTGTGGAGTGTGTGAGCAGTTGCTGAGGGACCCAGTCATCACCACCTGTGGACACAGTTGCTGCAGGCAGTGCCTCGAGGAGCAGCCTGGACTACCAGGAAACCAAGCCTGTCCCCAATGTGGAAAGAAATACAAAACCCACTCATTTCAGTGTAATGACAGTGGATGCATTGGATGAACATATTTATTTATATTCTTTCTCAACACACAGATGTTTTTATTTATGTGAGTTTCTTTCTTTTTATTTCCGTTTTTGACAAACAGACACTGATGTCCTGAGGAGAGTTATAGAGAATCATAAAGCCAGCCTGAGGAGGAAGTTTGAAAACATATCTGAAGGCATTAACAAGCCAGGGATTCAAACTCCCATCAATGAGATCTACACAGAGCTCTATATCACAGAGGGAGAGAGTGAAGGGGTGAATAAGGAACATGAAGTTTGGCAGGTAGAATTAGCATACAGAGCACTGACCACAGAAGACACACCAATCAACTGCAATGACATTTTCAAGCCCTTACCTGGACAGGAGAAGAATATCAGAACTGTGATGACCAAAGGTGTTGCTGGCATTGGAAAAACAGTCTCAGTGCAGAAGTTCATACTTGACTGGACAGATGGTGTAGCCAATCAGAATGTACACCTCATATTTCCACTGTCTTTCCGTGAGCTGAATTTGGTCAGGGGTGATCAGTATAGTCTTCACAGCCTCCTGCTTGACTTCCACCCTGAGCTGAAGGAGCTAAATGATGGTGAAGGATACAATGACTGTCAGGTTGTGTTCATCTTTGATGGTTTGGATGAGAGTCGAATATCACTAAATTTCCAGCCAAACTTGTTGATGTCAGATGTAACTCAAACAACATCTTTGGATGTTCTGATGGCTAGCCTCATTAAGGGAACTCTTTTCCCCTCTGCTCTCATCTGGATAACCTCACGACCAGCAGCAACCAGTCAAGTTCCTGCTCAGTACATCGACCAGGTTACAGAAGTGCGAGGATTCAATGACCCACAGAAGGAACAGTACTTCAGGAAGAGAATTTGTGATGAGAGTCAGGCCAACAGGGTCATCTCCCACATTAAGATATCAAAGAGTCTCCACATCATGTGCCACATCCCAGTCTTCTGTTGGATTGCAGCCACTGTACTTCAGCAGATGCTGGAACAGGACAACACCCAGAAAATACCCAAAACTCTGACTGAGATGTTCATACACTTCTTGCTCATCCAGACCACCAGAAAGAATCAGAAGTACCAAAGTGGATCACAGCTAAATACAGAGCAGCTCCTGGAATCACAGAAAGAAGTTATACTGAAGCTGGCAGAACTGGCATTCAGCCATCTGGAGAATGGCAATGTGATGTTTTATGAAGAAGATCTGAAAGAGTGTGGAATTGATGTCAGTGAAGCTTCAGTGTACTCTGGCATGTGCACTGAAATCTTCAAGGAAGAGTCTGTGTTTCATCAGAGGAAGGTCTACTGCTTTGTGCATCTGAGCATCCAGGAATTTCTGGCAGCACTTCATATATTTGTCTCCTATAGCTATCAGATAAAGACCATGGGGAAATTTTTCTGCTTGGAAGAGTCGCTAAAGTTTGCGATCACCAAAGTTCTGGAAAGCAGGAATGGACACCTAGATCTTTTCCTTCGCTTCCTTATGGGCATCTCTCTGGAGAGCAATCAGAGACTTCTGCAAGGTCTTCTGAACCACACCCACAGCAGCTCAAAGAGCATTGATGAAGTATGTCAGTATATTAAGATGCTCAATAGAGACGATCTCTCTCCTGAAAGATGTATCAATCTGTTTAACTGCTTATTAGAAATGAATGATCATTCCATTCATGAAGAAATTCAGAGATTTCTGAAATCACCAAATGGCTTCAAACAGGAATTGTCTCCCACTCATTGTTCAGCACTGGCCCACATGCTTCTGATGTCTGATGAGGTGATGGATGAGTTTGACCTGAAGAAATATGTCATCACATCAGATGAGGGACGCAGGAGACTGATCCCAGCTGTGAGATGCTGCAGAAAGGCACAGTGAGTTTGATTTGAAGGTTCTTTATAATGACACATTAATCTATTTGGAACGGACAAATGCCTTTTCTAAAACAAAAGATGATAGTTATAATATAAGCCAAATTGCAGCATGGTTATTGATCAGAATATACTTTTAATGGTGTCAGGACTTGTTTGGAGTACACATAATTTGAGGAGGCATTTACACAAGATAGATGATAAGATTATACAAAATGAGGCTAATTATGTGTTCTTCACAAATAAATCACGACAATGATATAATTTCACTCTGCACTGATACTTTCTCTACAGACTTGCTGGTTGTAAAATCAATGATAAGTCCTGTGAGATGTTGGCCTACATTCTACAGTCACCAAACTCCCTGCTGCAGCTGGACCTGAGTGACAATGACCTGGGAGATTCTGGAGTTCAGCTTCTCTCAAAGGGACTGTGTGGTCCTCACTGTAAACTGCAGACATTAAGGTTTGTGGTAAATAGCTTTAAGGTTTTTCGTTCTTCCTGAACATAATCAGCCTCTGTTACATACAGTATTTTTCAGTCAGTCCAGAGATCTAGCCATATATTAGCACCAGGAAATCTTGGAGAACATTTAAATTTGCTCTGGCATATCCATCTATCCTTCCTTTCCAATTTTGATTTCCAAAATCATCCAAATCCCAGGAACCAATCACAACTGCTTATCAAGCATGGGATGGGCTTTATTCAGTGACAGAGAGAGGAGGATGATTGACACTGCTTTTGTACTCAACCAATGGTTATGCTGATGATGTCAGTATTAAATGACACAGAAGTGTATTTTCTTTGAAACAATCTATAATGTTAGTGCCTAACTTATCTTTTTTTATAAACCAAGATATAACAAGACACCTGTCAAGAAGTGATGCTGGGGGGTGCTTTGGCGCAGCAGGCTACAGCGTCCGTACCATATACGGGTCCGAGTGCCCACGGGGACCCAGGTTCGAATCCGACCTGCGGTCATTTCCCGATCCCACCCCATCTCTCTCTCTCCCACTTGCTTCCTGTCTCACTCTCCACTGTCCTGTCCAAATAAAGGCAAAAAGCCAAAAAAATATACTTAAAAAAAAAAAGAAGTGATGCTTCAGTCTCCACTTCCTTAAACTTGATGTAAGCACAGTGCAGCAATATGATGGTGCCCCATAAAAAAGTGTTATTTTTAGGGCTCATCTATTTATTTAGACTACACTTATTTCTTCTATGTGAAACATGTTAATGAATATTGATATTGATATCAACTGGAACTTTTTCTGATTATCAATGTGGGGAAAATGCATTGATTCTAGGCCTAATATACTGTATGTTTTGCTTTTATGTTGTTCTGGTATCCTTCTGTAAGCACCTTGCAATGCGACTTTGCACCGAAGGCACTATACAAAGATTGATTGATTGATTAATTATGGATAACGGTCTCTCAATGTGTGTAACTCTTTAGATGTCTGATTCTCTCTCAGGTTAACTTTGTGTCTGTATTCTGTCATATTGTTTTTTCAGACTAGCTGGCTGCGCAGTTACAGAAAAATGTTGTGTAATTATCGCTTCAGTTCTACAGTCACCAAATTCCCTGTTAGAGCTGGATCTGAGTCACAATGACCTGGGAGATACAGGGCTTCAGCTTCTCTCTGCAGCATTATGTAGTACTCACTGTAAACTGGAGAGATTAAGGTTGGTAATCTTGTTTTATGATACAGAAATTTCTCACTGTAAAGCGGAGAGATTAAGGTTGGTAATCTTGTTTTGGCCGGCCAGCAATATTATTTGCAGATTGTTCTATTAAATATTGATTTACAAATAGCCTATTTATAGCCACTGATTATTAAAAATCCAAACCTTATTAGACCTGTCAAATCTGTGACTTCAATGATAATCACTGTCACTCTATCTCTATCTGTCCTCTGTCCTCAGACTCTCTGGTTGCCTCATGTCAGAGAGGGGTTGTATTTGTCTGGATTCAGCTCTGACTTCAAACCCCTCCCATCTAAAAGAGCTGGATATTAGCTACAATCATCCTGGAGAATCAGGACTGAAGCTGTTATCTGCTAGACTGGATAATCCTCACGGTAAACTGGAGACACTCAAGTAAGAACAGAGAATATGTTACAGAATAATTATGTACCCCCCCCCCCACCACCACCATCACCTGTAACATACACACACACACACACATCTCTCACACACTCAGAAATGAACAACTCAACATTAATTTCATTGTACACTAATACACACACACTTGCAATATGGTACTGCAGTTTAACAGTATGTTTAAATGACAAAAAAGGTTCTGCATTATGTGGTTATTTTACACTTTTATTTTTATTTCAAACTCTAAACAAACAGGGCAGTCGTGGCCTACTGGTTAGCGCTTCGGACTTGTAACCGGAGGGTTCCCGGTTTGAACCCCGACCAGTAGGAACGGCTGAGGTGCCCTTGAGCAAGGCACCCTCACTGTCCCCAAGCGCCGCTATAGCAGGCAGCTTACTGCGTTGGGATTAGTGTGTGCTTCACCTCCATATATACTTATATACTCATACAAAACATTTTCTTAAATAATGTGTGTTTCTATTTGTCTTACAGCACTGACAATTGTACAGAAATGAGATTAACAAGAGGCGTGCAGAAATGTAAGTCTTTCAACCCTTTGATGATCGAAGTGTGTGTTCTCATATGCTTTAAGTGCATTTAGGGTCCAAATCCACATTTGCTAGTTTGACAGTGGAATAAATCAAATCGCAAGATTTAAAATTGTTGCACTTATATCTGACAGCTTTTGCAAGTATTGTCTGCTTATCTTTACAAAGTAAACCTTACAGCTTGCCCTAACTGAATGTGAGTATCAGAAGTTTGCATTAAATGCTCTCTGCCCACACTGAATCTGTTAAACATTCCATTCTATTGTGTCATATTTCTCATTCAAAATATCTATATATCTAATTATGTGAGCAACAGAAAATATTATTAATCAAACTAATTTTGTTGATAATTCTCACTTACACCAAACCTGCAAACACACACAATTCTTATAAGAACTGTTGTATCAAAACTGTTTTCTCTTTTTCTCTGCAGATGCCTGTGATGTCACACTGGACCCAGAAACAGCAGGCGGAAATCTTTCTATCTCTGAGGGGAACAGAAAGGTGACATGTTTGAGTGAGAGGCAACTGTATCCTGACCACCCAGAGAGATTTGACTGGTGGCATCATATATTGTGTAGAGAGGGTCTGTCTGGACGCTGCTACTTGGAGGCTGAGTGGCTTGAGGGTGGGGGTCAAATAGCTCTGGCCTATAAAAGCATCAGGAGGAAAGGGAGGAATGATGACAGCCTGCTGGGATATAATAACAAGTCTTGGACTATGAGGTGGTCTCCTCACAGTTATTGTGCCAGGCACAATAGTAAAGACATAGTCATACCAGCCCCCTCCTTCCACACCAGAAGAGTAGGAGTGTACTTGAACTGGCCAGCTGGCACTTTGTCCTTCTACAGCGTCTCCTCTGACACACTCACCCACCTGCACACGTTCCACTCCACATTCACTGAGCCCCTCTATCCAGGGTTTTGGGTTCAGCCTGACTCCTCTGTGTACCTGTGCCAAATCTCATGACCTCGTGCCAGATTAAAAAGTTACCATACCCTTGGCAAAAAGACGTTTAATTTTTTAAACTATTTCATTATACCATTACCATTATACCTATCGACTACTGTGCAAACAGTTAGAATTAGAACTTCTTCAGTTTCTGAGATATGGAGGTTTGTAAATTATGTGTTTTTCTAAAATTAGAAAGTTCCATAACTTATTACTTTTGAATGATTCATGCTGGATTTTTTATATTTTCATGGAGTGTTGTACACTGTGTATCCAACATCTAAAATAATTGGCCAACAGTTCTATATTTGTTTATATGCCTCACTGCAATTATATAGAAATGTGGAGTAGTTTTTCCCCACAATATCTTCACAATAAATTGCATCATATATGTTGATCTTTTAAATATAATAATGCTTTATGTTTTAGTACTTTCTTACCACACACATATCTGTAGAAAATGTACTGTATTTATGTTAGACATTCTTTATTTTGTTTGCTTTATATGGGTGTTTTACATATTTGTGGTATGAATTAAGTGAGTAAGTGTCCTCACAATCAAGATTTTGGAGCTAAAGGCAAAACAATATTTTCTATCTTGAATAGAAATCTACTACCTGCATAAGGTTCAACATTTACAGATTCAAAGCAAGTTTTTTATCACTTTAGCAGAGAAGAAGTTCACTTAAAATCTGTTAGCCAATTTCAATTTGCTCTGCAGATCCATTTGGAAAGGTGCACATTGATGTCTATTTCTGAACTTGCCATTATTGTATACTATTCCACAGGCATGGTGCTGTAAAGTTACATTAGGTATATATATATATATAGGCAGATAGATAGATAGATAGAAAGATAGCACCCCCCCCCCTCTTTTTATAGTTGGAAAATGTATGTAATGGCTACTACAATGTGTTACTATGTGTTAAAAGACCAGTTTTGATCCACTAAACTTGTGTTGCCAATTATGTTTTTATTAATGCTTTAAACATCATTAACATATGAAGTGGTCACATATACAGCCATAAAACTAAAACCAATAACCAAAATTTACAGAGTAGGCATACATTCAGTATTCACTAATCTCTCACTCACTAATATATGCTCATTACAATAGTTAGAGTTGTTCAGTTGTATAATCCAAATTTTGGACTCTGACTTAAAGTCTACTCAGTCAGTACTAGTAACAGCCAAAGTGCTAGGCCTGACATTAGCCTAAGTGCTTGCATAAGCATTAATGCTACCATTAGACAAAGTGCTAGCATAAGCCCTAATACTCGTGTTAGCCACAATGCTAATGCTAGCATAAGTGTTAGCTTCAGATGTCCCTATGAAACCAACTCAGAACTACTGAGGACAATGATTTTCAGTGGGCTGCTGTAATGAGAACACAGTCCAAAATATTTGTGCTATATGGTATGTACTCAGGGTGCTCAAGGTCAGTGAAGAAGAGGGATGTTCCCTAAACACAGTTATTCCTCTAAATGTTGTGTGTGTACTACTTAAAGTATATAAGGTATAAGGTATCTACTTAAAGGACACATTTAACCAGGACTAAAAGGTACCTCAACGGTCATTATGCTATGACACCAATCAAACTACAATATCTACATAACAATTTTAATTAAAATGCCATTTGCCCGGGAAACTGACACGATTAAGACTTCAAAGAATAAATCCTAATGTTGGACAGACACAAAATCAGTTACTGAGACGAGGGTCCTGTAGTGTAAAGGGTGGGTCTCGGGGATCAGTTGCACTTGTTGGAGAGCAGGTAGCTGTTGGTGGGGAAGGAGGCGTTGGGCACGGCGAGGACTACAAACTGGCAGATCATGGCCTGGGGAGGAAGAGTCATAAGGGAGAGAGGTCAGGAGTCAGAGAGAGACATTATTGGGACCTACAGTAATACTTTGTTTTAAAGTCAGTCACAATGTGACTGACCAATATCCATGTGTGTATTATGTTATTCTTTGTAAAATAATTCACATTGTGTGGAATGCATGCATAGGCATGCATGGTGCATGGGCAAATATGTTCAAACAAACACACAAATGCCTATTTGCCATGCGCGCACACACACTCACACACACACACACACACACACACACACACACACACACACACACCTTGGCATCAGATGAGGTCTGGAGCCTACAGTCGGTCAGGTTGACCTTGTCTGTGTTCTTGCATCTTGTCTCGCCCACCTTTACTGTCATGGTGTACTTCATACGCGCAGGGGGGTAAATCTGAGACAGATGGTATTATTACATTAGTACATTTGTACTTCACACAGGCAGGGGGGTAAATATGGGACAGATGGTGTTATCACATTAGTATTTGTGTACTAGTGACACACGTACACAAATTTCGCCCAGAAACCATTCATCATGCTGTGGATGGTCTTAATAAGCTAAGATTGGAGGCAAGAGAGAGTTCAAAGATCAATAGACAAAAGCAAGAAACCTCATCTCTTGGTCATCGTGCCTAACCTGACTCCGCCAGATGGATTGCTTCGTATTGGCTCCGCGAAAATATTGGTTAGCTGATTGGATAAACCATATGTTGGTGATAGACGGGCCAAATCAACCAATCAGATCAACGCGATGGCGCAAATGATTACTTTTTTGGATGACAATGACAGCTGGTAGCGTAGACATACTGATAGCTTCAATGACGCATATTTATGTGGAGACAGTAGCCCTACATGGCCGATGAGCCAGGCAGTCGTCTCTTCGGTAGAAAAACGGCTCTGGTAGACTCCATATGTGACCTGACGGCATTCACTCCCATCCAGGGGCATTTATTGTCTTTTTACAGTGGTAATAAGCCTCTTGGCTGTTGCCAAATAGCCTAAGCCAGTATTTGAATCTCGAGTCCTCTAACCAAATGTCCGAAAAAAAAAAAATTCCCATGACATCGTCAATGGTAGCGAACTTTTGGCAACAAGTTTAGGCAGTAAGCCAGCCGTATCCAGTTTGAGCATAGAGTTTGAGGGGGCGCCAAATGTTTTTACCGCAAACGCACACTGACATATCGCTCAGGTCCTACTCGCACATAATTTTTAATACTTTTAAATGTCCTTAAATTTGGCTAATTTCATTTACTACCTTTTAATACTTTTTACAACTCCCCGGACACCCTGTCCCAGCTACATAGCAGAGACTCCTAGCTTCCTAGCTTCCCCAGGAATACTCGAATATTCAGATTAAAGTTCAGCGATAGCTATGCTCATCTCATCCGTGGAAGTCACCATGTTGTTTAGATTGAACAGTAGCTTCTCGTTGCGTCACAACTAAACCCGCCTCAAAACCAACGCTGATTGGACATTAGTTTGGCAAACTGCTCCAAATGTTCTCTATCGGAAAGATGCCAGACTGATCTGCGAGTGGGAATCTGAAGCTCGCGAGATCAGGATGCTCTCACGAGGCTACATCGTGCTAGCACTGCATATAGCATGTAGTTCTAGCCAGTAATGTTTGACCAACCTAGGCGAGGCTTGGGATCGGTCAATATACAACAAAGTGCTCTACAACAAATTATAATAATATTATAAATAGAATATGGAACCTACAACAAGTGTGTGTGTGTGTGTGTGTGTGTGTGTGTGTACATTGTAAAGTTTTGAATATGCAATGTTTATATCCTAAAAGGGAAAAATAGCATCACATACATTTAGATGTTACTGAGAATGAGAAATACAATAATATGCACTGTCCAATTATTTCTAAAAACATGTCACATGGATTTAAACTTAAGTCTCATCTGTGTCTTGAGCATCACATACAGTTCGGTGCGGTGTTCTTACCTGAGAGTTGTCAGAGATCACGGAGATGACCTTGTAAGCATACGGGTAGTTACTCATGCGGTTGTGGAACCCGATGGCGAACTCTGCTGCCCTCATGACATCCGGACCGTAACGCTGGTTCACGGCACCATTGCCGTTGACAATAGTCGTCACCGTGGCAATGACAGCCAGGAGCACAAGGATGAATGCCATCTCGGTTCTATTCTTGAAGCCTGAGCGAGCAGGAGAGAGAGAGAGAGAGGCAGAGGGAAGAGGATTGTGGTTATTTAAAGGCTGCTGTTTTATCAGAAACCTTCTCCTTTCGTGTTTGCTCTAGCAGAATATCTCGGGGCGATATCATATCTGCAGCAGTTGAGCAATGTTTTTCGTAAGTCGTCAAGTCACCATGAGAAACGCTGAGAAATGTGACAGGGCTGCGTTTGCCTGCATGCCAGCTTCTGTTTGTCTTTATCAGATAGCACAGAGTCAAGAGTATGACGGCCTGCTGAGAGGTCAAACAGGGAGCTCTGAGTGACTGGACTGGACTGAGCACTGAGTGACTTTTACTGAACCATTATATGGTTATTAGTTATATCAAAGATCGTCCCATGGGTCTATGGAATACCCGCTCCAACAGTTGAAAAAGGACAACAACAAAAAGGACAGTCACAAAAAACGTAACAAAACAAAACATCATCCTTTAACTTTGTATCAAAGACCTTTGTGTCCATGCCACTATACTGTACTCCAGGCCTCAAGGACTGAGCTGCTAAAACTGGTCGGCAATGTCTAAACAGTCAGTAAAGAGAGGACAGAGACACACATAGAGAGAGAAATAGAAAAGAGAAGGTGGAAGGGAGGAAAGGAGGGAGGGAGAGAGGGAGAGAGTGACAGACATGCAGGGAGGAAAAAGGGAGTGAGGAGGGTGACTGAGGGAGAGAAGGCGAGATAGAAAGGGGGAGGGAGAGAGGGAGAAAGAAATGCAAGAATAAGAGTTTTATTTTGTGATACTGCCAAGAGCGATTTATCCGATAGCAGAGTCAAAGTGGGCCAAGAGATATCTACAAGACCTGCTGAGGCATCAAACAGGCAGTTTACTGGCTGCACTTACTGCAGGTGAGAGAGAGAGGGGGGAGGGGGGGGGGGTGTTTAAAAAAAAAAAAAAATACTAAATAGGGCTTAAAACAAAAAGCTTGGCTGAACAGTACCTAGTATCATTAAAAGAACAATAAATATGTATTCAATAAAAGTATGTGACAATGTAAACTGATCACAACTCAAAGGGATGTCATGTGAGAAAGAAAGAGAGAGAAATAGAGAGGGAGGAGAGGGGGGGGAGGGGTGAGAAAGACAGTATAGTAGGTTATAAAGAGATAGAGTGAGATGAAGAAAGAGAGAGGAAGGGAGTTATGGCACTGTGCTGAGCAGGTGAGTTGTGTATGTTTGTGTGTGTGTGTGTGTGTGTGTGTGTGTGTGTGTGTGAGAGAGTGTGTGTGTGTGTGTGAGAGAGAGAGAGAGAGAGAACACCTTCTCTGTGTGTGTGTGTCAGCAGTCTCACATTTCACCTTGATACCAACCAAGCCAACTCTGCTGTTCTTCATCTAGCCAGACAAGGGGAGAGAGAGAGAGAGAGAGAGAGAGAGAGAGAGAGAGAGAGAGAGAGAGAGAGAGAGAGAGAGAGAGATAGACAGAGGGAGAAAGAGAGATAAAGAGAAAAAGAGAGAGATAACTATATGAGGGGAGGGAGATGAGAAACAAGAGAGATAAAGACATATCCAAACAGAGGAAGAGAGAGATAAGGAAGAAGAGAGGGATTGGGCAAGAGAGGGATGAAGGGAGGAAGTGAGAGATATAGAGTTCAGGACAGAAGCAACATAGATAGAGCAGATAGAGATCAACAGAGAGAATCTGGTGATGCTGGTGTGAGGAAAAAACAACATGGCTATCATTTTATTTATATTTTGTTTGTTTGTTTGTTTGTTTATTGTTTGTTGTTTCTCTATTATTGTGTTAAATGCTCCAAAATGTAAAGCACTTTGAGCTTCATTCTGTGTAGGAAAGGTGTTATATTCAATTCAATTCAATTAAAATTCAAAACACTTCATTTATTCCCAAGGGGCCAATTTACAGTACTATGTACCATAGTACCAAGGAGTAGAGTACAGCAACATCCTATAAATATCACTGTTTAAAAATATGTAAAATAATAATAAATAGTAAGTAGCTGTACATGGGTCTGTTCTAGAGTCCTGTGTCTAGTCTGTGCATCCTCTTCGCATGAGTTAAAGTGCAGCGCAGTACAGGGTGAGAAAGACAGTATAGTAGGTTATAAAGACATAGAGTGAGATGAAGAAGGAGAGAGGAAGGGAGTTATGGCACTGAGCAGGTGAGTTGTGTATGTTTGTGTGTGTGTGTGTGTGTGTGTGTGTGTGTGTGTGTGTGTGTGTGTGTGTGTGTGTGTGTGTGTGTGTGTGTGTGTGTGCGTATGTGTGTGAGAGAGCACCTTCTCTGTGTGTGTGTGTTAGCAATCTCACATTTCACCTTGATACCAACCAAGCCAACTCAGCTGTTCTTCATCTAGCCAGACAAGGGGAGAGAGAGAGAGAGAGAAAGAGAGAGAGAGAGAGAGAGAGAGAGAGAGAGAGAGAGAGAGAGAGAGATGAGAGGAGAGAGAGAAGGATAGAGAGAGAACAGAGATAGATAGACAGAGGGAGAGAGAGAGAAAGAGAGAGAGATAACTATACGAGGGGAGGGAGATGAGAAACAAGAGAGATAAAGACATACCAAAACAGAGGAAGAGAGATATGAGGAAGAAGAGAGGGATTGGGCAAGAGAGGGAGGAAGGGAGGAAGTGGGAGGAAGTGGGAGGAAGGCTGTGGCCCACTGGTTAGCACTCTGGACTTGTAACCGGAGGGTTGCAGGTTCGAGCCCTGACCAGTGGGCCGCGGCTGATGTGCCCTTGAGCAAGGCACCTAACCCCTCACTGCTCCCCGAGCGCCGCTGTTGTAGCAGGCAGCTCACTGCGCCGGGATTAGTGTGTGCTTCACCTCACTGTGTGTTCACTGTGTGCTGAGTGTGTTTCACTAATTCACCGATTGGGTTAAATGCAGAGACCAAATTTCCCTCACAGGATCAAAAAAGTATATATACTGTACTTAATACTATATACTTATACTATATAGAGTTCAGGACAGAAGCAACGCAGATAGAGATCAACAGAGAGAATCTGGTGATGCTGGTGTGAGGAAAAAACAACATGGCTATAATTTTATTTATATTTTGTTTGTTTGTTTGTTTGTTTATTGTTTGTTGTTTCTCTATTATTGTGTTAAATGCTCCAAAATGTAAAGCACTTTGAGCTGCATTCTGTGTAGGAAAGGTGTTATATTCAATTCAATTCAATTACAATTCAAAACACTTCATTTATTCCCAAGGGGCCAATTTACAGTACTATGTACCATAGTACCAAGGAGTAGAGTACAGCAACATCCTATAAATATCACTGTTTAAAAATATGTAAAATAATAATAAATATTAAGTAGCTGTACATGGGTCTGTTCTAGAGTCCTGTGTCTAGTCTGTGCATCTTCTTCGCATGAGTTAAAGTGCAGCGCAGTACAGTGCTCACTGGACCACGCCGGGTGCAGTTTGGCTAATGTCTGGCTATGACCCAGAGGAGTCCTGATGTAGGACAGAACGGGAGGACAGATGGTTAGTTGAGGTGGTTCTAGAGTCGGGAAGTTGGACAGCCGTGGGCACAAAAGTTGCTTTCTTCCTCTGTGGCCTGCAAGATAGGCTGTGGAGCCATCTTCCAGAGGGAAGCCACTCGAAGGAGGAGAACAGGGCATGTGAGGGGCCTTGTAGGATCTTGCCAGCCAACCTAATCGTCTGTTTCTCACATACAGTAATGAGGAGAGGTTTCTAAGGGGAGAGCCAATTATCTTGGAGCAGACATTAAATGTTCTTTGAAGTCACCCACGGTTCGAGAGGCTAATAGAATGTAACCAGCAATGGAACTATACAAATAATTATAATACAGATTATTATTATTATTATTATTATTATTATTATTATTATTGTAACACTGTATCTCATATAAATTATTCAGGCACAATGTCTGTTGGTTTTGAACTGTTCCCAGACAGATTATGAGACAACCTTAATCCAGCATTAATCTCTGACAAAACCAGAATTATAAAATAAACCTGCCCTGAATTTAAAGGCAAACATGCTTATCTTATGTCTAGCCCGAAATAAACCTGCCTGAATTTAAAAGCAAGCATGTTTCTGTTATGTGTAGCCTGATATGAAATAAACTGAATTGAAAAAGAAAACAACACACTTCATTTGTGCCCTGATGAGACATACAGAGCTGTTTCTGATGAGACATACTATCCCTAAGAGTGTATAACTGTCAGTGAGGTCATTCCTTTACAGAGGCCATTGCCAGCCTGCTTGACATAAACAAACATGCACATGTGCACCCCTCCCCCACCACCACCACCACCACCCATACACCCACACCCACACATACACACTCTCTCTTCAAGCTCTGGAACAAAATGGGCCTGAAAACACATACACACTCACACACACACACACGAGAGAGAGAGAGAGAGAGAGAGAGAGAGAGAGAGAGAGAGAGAGAGAGAGAGAGAGAGAGAGAGAGATATGACACTCTGTCACTCTTGTACACAATAACATAAACAAACATACACGTACAACATGAACTCTCTATCACTTAATCTCTTTCTTTCGCTCAAGCTCATACAAACTCACACACACACACACACACACACACACACACTCACACACACACACACACACACACACACACACACACACACACACACACACACTCACACACACACACACACACACACACACACACACACACACACACACACTCACACACACACACACACACTCACACACACACACACACACACACACACTTGGTGAGCACATACCCAGTGTGTGCAGTGTTGCTGAGGGTCAGAGTGTGGTGTGGCGTTCACTCTGCATGTCTGTCTGTCTCCCCTCCGTCGTCTCGTCTCAGCCTGTGTGAAGCTCCTCCATGTTTTTCTCTTCAAAACCTCAGCAAGCTTGCACGCCCACAGGAGGAGTAGCTGTCCCCTCCCCCTCTCGCTCTCGCTATCTCTCTCTCCCTCTCTCTCTCTCTCTCTCTCTCTCTCTCTCTCTCTCTCTCTCTCTGGCTGGGGCATGTTTGTGTGTCGGTGTGCTTATTTCCTGATCACATGACCTGTGAGAGAATGATGGGAAATGTATGTCACAGTAACGTCTGCCTTTGGGCTGGCAAACTTCACAACACAGTAACGTCTGCCTTCACGACTCACATATACCCGTACAGAAACGACGTGTAAACACACTCACACACAAAACAAAACGAATCAAGCAATACATTCAGTTTAGATAAAAAGCATGTAATCAGTTTCCTACTGATATATAATTTCCTGTTTAATTAATTAATTTCCAGGTTTTCGTGTCCAGGAATAGGTTTTTTTGCTTATGAACGTGTGTGTTTGTGTGCGTATGTGTGCGTATGTGTGGTTTTGAGTGTGTGTGTATCTGTGTTTGTGTTTGTGTGTGTGGTGGGAGGAGTGTAGAGCAGGACCTTGGTTGTTTTATTTTTTTTCTTATGTCCCAGTGGACAACACTAGAACAGGAAATCATTTCCTCTGCTTGTTAGCCATTTACAAAGAGGGAGAAAAACTATCGGGTGCATTATATACGTATTGTCAAAAAAGTGGCTGCTTTTCTACAGTGTGATTCGAACTAGTCCACGACAAGTGCTAAGAGGTATACACACAAACTTCCTGAATCTTGTGTTCCGGTCGACTGTTGTAACCTGACACACTGACTGTTTTATGTGTGTGTGTGTGTGTGTGTGGGCATATGTGTGTGTGTTTGTCTACATGTCTGTGCCTGTGTGTACGTGTTTTTCTTCAGCACTGTTATTTTTGCCTGGTGACGCACACAGCACAACCCCACCCTGCAGTATGAGAGAGTTGAACCCCAGCGAGATAATGGAGGTGGAGCAGGCTCTGAAACTACATTTCCCAGAATCCCTGAAGGTTTGTAGCTCTGTTCACTACACTAAAGTAACTCAGACAGGTTTCAAAATATGTTAGACAATGTACAGTACTATATTTTAATTGAAATGCTCTTTAATCAGTCATGCATTAAGGTAATCTGTTGAAACATTTGGGCTGACATTTTAGTGAGCGGGCAACAGTTAGCCTACACCGAAGTAGTTTACGACTTCTACATGATAAATTGTCTCTTTGACAGTTATGGGGTTATATAAAGTTCAAGGGAACTCTGCCGAGCCACTGTCGTTAGTAGTTCCACATAGTAGCTGGTATGTTTAGGCATTTCAGGAAAGTATTCACTTGTTAAGTGTTCAAGTGTCAAGCAGTTCATTTATTGGTCTACAGGTGTACGGCTGTGTATTCAACATCAACAGAGGCAAATCACAGAACCTGGAAGTGGTTGTTGACGCCTGGCCTGACTTCAGTGCCATAGTGTGCAAACCAAAGATAAAGGTCTGTGCTACCTCAGAGTTCAGCCCGCAGCATAAACACAACCTCCACTCTTCCCACTTATTTAGGACCTAACATCTAGATCTTTAAAACTAGCCCACACTTGGACACAACATGATAACTTACTGCACTGTATTCTCTATGTGACAGCCATTGTTCAATATAATAATAATAATAATTATTATTTTTATAATTCCCCTTGCCATCAACTTTGAATGTACCTTCAGCATTCAGCTACAAACTCAGACCCACTTAGGTATGCTGACATAAATATATCTACATTTTTATTCCACAAACAATAGCCATTCAATACAATCTCACGTTCAACATTCCCAGAAATAATTGAAGTCACAGAAGCTACAGTCTAATCAAATCAATTGTCACATCGTTTTAAATCATCTGTCCAAACACTCTTACGGCCTGTCTTCCACACATTGCACATCGATTTAAATCATCTGTCCAAACACTCTTACAGCCTGTCCTCCACACAGGGCACACGCGACCGTGAGGGGGACTTCAACATCCACAGCATGTTCTCCAGAGACCAGGACAGCCTGAGGAGGCTACTGGACACTCCAGGGCTGCTGGACTGGGGCATGTACACCCTGCTGGCAGGTACATTAGAATACGAATGATAAAGGGAAATAAACAAATCGATATAAATAGATTGATAAATAAATCATTAACCCAGATTACCTTTTAGCATTAGCATTTTTTGTAGTTCACAGGTTGATTGATTGACTCTTGGTCCTTAGGTATGTCACATGACTTAAATATAGGGCTGAGTGATATACTGTAGCAAAAAAAATATATATACTGAGGAGAAATGGTGATATGAAACATGATACAATTGTAAAATGTTGTTATAATATGATAAACACATCATACTGGACAATCACGCAAAGCCATACAAAACATTAATATGCAATACTGTCAATATTGAGATATGAAAACTTCTTATGATATACAAGAATGATTGGGATATACCATATGAAATATGATATGGCACAGACATATTTGAATATATGTATGATGATTTTGAAACAATGTTGAATGATGATCAAAAGCTAAACCTGCTTCAGTGGACATGCTTGGGTGGTTGTATAGGCTACAGCATAGGAACATGCAAATTGTTTGCATTACATATCTCTGAGTGTATAGGTCTTCTATATGCATGTACTAAGTATGCACACACATGTATTTATGAATTGTATCAGTGTGTTCATATTCACTCCATGACAGGCGTTGACCTGAATTATCTGGACGCTGTAAAAGCCCTCATGGATCAGCACCAGGTTCCCTCACGGACACAGGGGGTGATGCGCGTGCTGAGCCTCGAGAGTCCCACTCAGCTCAGAGCTCATGAGAGGTTAGCTCACAATCACACCTCCCGTTCATCCACCAACTCAATGGTTACCTCAGTGTTTACCTTTATTGGGAAAAGTGTTTATAAAGCTTTAAACTGTCAACCATGTTGTAAGTCGATTTGGTTAAAAATGTGTCAGACCAATGTAATGTAATGTCATGTCATGTAACATACTGGCAAACCCAACTTTCAGGAGAATCAATGTTACCTTTTGTTTAATTTATTGATATTATCATCATCATCATCATCGTCATCATCATCAATAGGCCTAGGAGCCATAGCTTGGGGCCAATGATAGTGTAGTAGTGGGCTAAGGTAATGGTAATGACATCACATAAGCATACCTCACAAGTGTCTCTCAGATAAATTTACTCTCCTAAATAATGCACTCTCCTAAATTTAGTCTGTTCTCTCCTGTTAGTCCTCCTGGTTGTCTGATCCAGCCGCTCTGCCCGGAACACGCAGAGCTCGTCAACAGCAACTGGAAGTACGGCGGCGACGCCAACAGCTACAACTCCGTGCTGAGGTACATCGCGCACCTTCCCAGCCTGTGTGTCATACCGGAGGACGGCTCGGCGGCAGGAAGCCCCGTGTCCTGGGTGTTGCAGTATCCACATTCGGCACTGGGACTGCTCTACACCTTACCGGAGTACCGGCGGAGAGGATACGCGAGGACGCTGGTGTCATGCTTCTCAGAGATGCTGTTTGAGAAGGGGTATCCCGTGTACTGTTTCGTGGAGGAGGGAAATAGTGCCTCCTGCAGGCTTTTTCACTCTATGGGCTTTAGAGATAAGGAGAGTTACCGCGCTGCTTGGTTTGAATTCAATGAGAGGTCAATTAATTAATGTAGTCTATTCTTACACTATCTAAGCTATGGTCACTCTTAAAATCCTTGGTGTATTCATTTTTTTCATTTGTAGTAAGCATTAAAACAATAACTAAATCATCATTTTAGAATCTCAAAAACATAGACGAGCACACTATATCTTGTGTAGTCTATGTCGCAGTGGTCTGTTGTTAATTTCTACTTCTTTCTAACTGTCTTTTTTAAGAGCTCACATTACTGCACTGCAGCTTGTTTATACATCACTAAATGGAACTGCACCAAAAACCCTGTCAGATATCTACAACAGGTATTTTATTTGACTTCAGATTGGACTTATGGGCTATGGACTAATCAATCATTGTGTTTTTCAGGGAACTTGGCATCTGGCAAGTGTCCAGCCAAGGCCTCAGGACCTGTCATTTGTTGATCTCACATGCCCCCTAGAGGTCCTTAGAGTTATGGCAGGGGGTCCACCAAATCATCTGATCCCAAACGTTGTTTTTCTCAAAAAAATAAATACAATAAAATGTCATAAAATATACATAAACATAACTTGTAATAAGAAAATATGAATAGCTTGGGTTTTCTGCTCGCCAGGGAGCAAGCAGGGATGCCAATAATTGTGAGCAATGTGTTTTAGTTAAAACTATTTATTTCTTTATGAGATTTTCCTTTTTCTCAAAAAAAATCCCCTTCAAGGTTGGATTTTTTTTCTATATTTTTTCATTGTGAGATTACAATAAATCACCAACAGATTGTTTTTATACCGGTTTTTAGTCAACTTTAGCAGAGGTGCCAATAACTCTGGAGGGTACTGTATCTGTATGTTGTTCATATTGTTCATAGCCTACAGCATACTGTACATCTATTCTGTTCTTATAAGGTTACTGTATTTTATATTTACACATATTTATATTTAATTTATATTACAGACCATACAACTTTATTAACTGTACACTACTGTCTACACTGCACTATTATGTCTTACTGTTTACTGCACTGCCTGTCTATAGCCTACTGTATCTATCACATTCAACTTTTTTTTAAAAAGTGATGCAAATTCAACATACATTAAACTCATAAGGACATACCAAAACTAATTAGGCCTACACAATACACTAGAATGGGGTTGCAAAGAAAAGACAGATACAGAAGTCGTTTGTGAAGCAATATAATATCTATGGAAGAAAATAGAAGCATTAATACAATTCACATTAACACAAGGTTGGACACATCTGTTAACACTTTCCTGGCTAGCTTAAGCTTAACATTTTGGAGTGAAGAAAAAAGACTAATTTAGAAAACATAGAAAGGAGGGTTTCATATTCCTCCATTTACTACAGTGAATATGATGTTTACCCATAAGAATCACAATGTTAATTAATTCATACAAGGAAGTGTTGACATTTTCCGTATAAAAAGTAGGCTATATCTGAAGACATAAAATGTGGAAGGTCATTGAACTTAAAGAGATACCCAATTATTGACATTAGTCCATTTTGCACTTCTGGTTAGACGCAAACTGTATTTCCTTGTCTCTGTAGGTCTACTTGTACTCTTCAATGACAAAAAGTTGAATATTCATGGGTTTCATCAGGTCCCTTTCCACAGGTGTATACAATCATGCACCTTGATTATGAATGCAGACTGCATGGTGCTTGATTAATACACCTGTGTAAAGGGACCTGATGAAACCCATGAATTAGCCTATCTGATCTAATGTAATTACCGCCTCGTGGCACAGAAAACAACATTGAGCAAGGGCAAACAAAACAGAAACTTTAAAAACAACTGTTAAATGCTAAAGTCTGTGTAGGCTTACCACTGTTTAAAAAAGCACCGGTTGTGAGACGTCTGAGTGAAAAAGAGCTGCAGGCTAGCCTACTTCAGATAGAGGTAGGCTAACTTTAAAGGAAGACATCCCACCAGAAGAACCACGCCTTCACAGTGACGCCACTTTTTTCACTTGCGACGGCAGGCTAGTGTTTACAAACAATCTCTGGGCCATTGCTTTCTTTCTCCTTCCCGTGTAGCCTTTGGAAGGACTGTAAAGGAAACGTTTTGAAAATTAACCATTTCGACGTATTTTAAGGTGAGTTGCACTATGTGTTATATAAAGACAAATGTTAGTCGAGCCTGACGAAATTGAAAGAAGGAAGGAATCATGACTGAGAAGTAGGCTAGGCTAGGCCAAGGCTATGTCGCAGTTTCAAATGAAGCCACGGTAGGTAATCTAAACAACGGGTGCCTTTCGTAATTACAATGCAATGTCTTTCGTAGGACTACTACAATGCAGATGAGGCTAATCTGAGTTATAATCTTGTAATAACTACTGCAGTCATATTTGACGTTATTCCGATCTAGAAGCAATTTATTAGTATGGGCATTAACACTTTTGCTTTCATATTAATATTAGCCTATTATTATCATCATTAGGCTATTGTTATTATTGCTGTTATAATTATTATTGTGGTAGGCATATAGGCCCATGATGTGTTTGTGTTTCCTAATATAAGAGCAGGAAAAATGTATGTGGTTATGCAATGTTGGCCTAGTGCCAGGGCAGCTTGACAGTTTAACCGCAAACCCATGTGGGGTTTTGAGTTGGACTCTACTAACAACAACAAAAAAACTGATCACTGTACCATTGAGTTGGAGGGGTGATTACACCTTGTTATCCATGGGTTCCACCTGTAGGTTAGGAGACAAAGACTTTATTATAGTAAAACAAGTGATCTAATGTGTTTTAAGTTTTGTGTATCTTGATTTTGTCTCTTTCCATATCTCAATTTTGAACAAATCCTCCAGATCTCTTTTGTGCTACAAGTTAGTTATCATAAAAATATATATGGATCATTCTATAATTCAGGGTACATTTCCTGTCTCCATGATACAGATTTAGTTATTAATAAAAAAAATCTTTATGAAATCAATTTTGAACAATTATGCTAATAAAAACACACTTTCACCAATAGCATCACTTTATAATTTAGACCCAATTTATCCACAAAATATTAAATAAATTAGGCCTACTTCTACTACCCATATTATTGACTGTCTCCGACTACAGTGTCATGCATTTAACTTGACTAAGCATGATATATTTTTTGGAGATTAATTTACTAACTGTTATAGCATCAGTTATATGCAATGTCTTTTTCTCTATTATGCAAAATTTAAGTAAAAAAATATGTAATTTTGGTCCGTCTCAAAGTTCTTGTCAACTCTGTTAACTCTGTTATAAAACTGCTTAAAATCTACACAGGCTTAGAATATGAAGCATGATGCCTACACAGAGAGATGTCAATTCCTCTGACAGTAAACTTTGGAAAGGCAGTGAGATATGTTAAGCTTCTTCTCTCATTAATTTTACAAAATGTTGAGGATACACCAACAGTAGATTAATTATCCGTCAACTCTGTTATTGCGTTATTGGAATGAAACTCTCACTCAATTTTTTAAAAAACAATAATATGATTAAAAGCCATTCAATTCTGTTTTTATACATGCAGTAACTAGTTTGATGTTAGGATGTGGAGCTAAGCCACAAAATGATGGTAATGTCAACTCTGTTATCGTCAACTCTGTTAATTCTGTGTTAATTTTGCTTATTACACGGCTCTTCAGAGTGCTGCAGAAAGTTCCATTCCAGTCTGTTTGCTTATTGCAATGGAATTTCATTGAAAGGGAAAGTAAGCTAGCAAGACGTTGCCACGCAACACCTGAAACTGTCAAGTTCTATCTGTGTGGCGAACTATTTATTTTGTCAGCGGAAGACACAAAACGGTAGCAAAGTCATTTTTAAAGACCCATTGTGTTAGGTTTCATTTCTCGTTTTGGCAAGTAGCCGTGTAATAAGCGCGTCGGGGTTCTGTTCTCCCTGTCGGGACTTATTTTCTGATAATTACCGATTTAGCGGCCAGTGATTAGATTCTAAACCGATTATCGATGCATCTTGATGCAACAATATTTTTGAGTTTGAAAAGTTGAATGAACGAGTACTTATGTCCTTTTGATTTCTTACAGGTCGGGTCATTGTTGCCCATAACACGCTAGCATTGTGCTAATGAATGATGTCATTGACACTTTTGAAAGTCTTTTTAGAACAAGTGACTTTAAAAAATATAATACTCAACCAAGTGTATTTTCTTTGCCTCCCCTTTTGAATACAATATTCAAATTACTTGAAAAAAAAATATATCCTGAGAAAAGTGGATTTTGAGGTTTACAGCTCCATAGACCTCCATGCATTCTGCACTCGTGGACGAGCGCCCTCATGTGGAACCACAGAAGGAACTGCAACCACTTCAGAAACCAGAAGTTTTCTGAGAGTGGAAGTTCTCCCCTTATTAGACATTCTCTGTCACCACTTAAACTTTGTAAACAACTCGTGTTTGGTGCGCATGCGTGTATAGCAGAGAAGCGGCAGGCAGAAAGGTAGCGCTCTGCAGCAGGCGAACAAATGTCATTGTTAAAATTCCGATTATTAACTTATCTGCATCGAGCATCGTTCTAGAGAGAATCGCGATGCATCTAAGAATTGATTATTTTCCCACTCTTATTGACAATGTAACCAGAGGCAGACAGAGTACACAGCTTCATTACTTGAGTAAAAGTACAAGTACAAGTAAAAGTAACAGTTAGATGTCTACTTAAGTAAAAGTACTGAAGTACTTGTTTTTAAAAGTACTTGAGTATCAAGAGTACAAAAGTAGCCTACATTTTCTAAATATTGCTTTACTACTGCCACAGTGCTTACATTTATGTACAGAAACGTCCTACATGGAGTTATGAAAAATGTTAATGTTAATACCTTGGAGAATGTAAAAGGAATTGAAACTAAAATAAAGTAATTTTCATCTTTTTAATGTTGCCAGGGATGGGCAGTATTTCTAATACATGTATTTAATTGTTTTTTGTAACTTGATTACGTAATCCATATGACTTGTAATCAGTTACTACTATCCAACCCTGTAGGCTAGCCATGCTGAGAATAGTAGCCTGTTATTCCCTCATTGTGAGTGGATAAAAAATGGCATTATAAGAAGCATTGAGTGTGACGGGTCATTGTATCTTGTTATCCATGGGCACCTGTATGTTAGGACACAAAGACTTTATCACAGTAAAACAAACTGATCTAAAGTGTTTTAAGTTTTGTGCATCTCTTTTTATATCTGAATATTTAACAAAACCTCTAAATCTCTAAATCTGCGAGAAGTTAGTTGTCATATTAGCCTACTTGTGATTCTCCTCTTTGCAAACGTGTCATCATTTAAACATGTTGCAAATATAGCCTATTGCATCAATCCGTAGTGTATTCCATTACTAGGCTATTTGCTTTGTCTTCATTTATTTATTCATTCATTCATCTCTCCCATCCTTTGCAGCACCCGTGTAACACACACATTCTCACCAGCAAAGATGTTCAATGATGTATCATTGTAGAGGAGGTTTTTAGCTTTATTTCCGCGTCACAATCATCACGGTGGTCATTCCAATCAAGCTTGTGCATGAGTAATGATGTCAACCATAGTAACGGAGCTCTTATCTTAAGAGTTGTTACTTTTCCATAAGAGTAGGTCTGAAAGGCATTGTGAATAGGTTTTAAGAGAAAACTAGCTAACTAGCTAACTTTTAGTGCAATTTAGGAGTACTTCTGGCGGTAACATAAAATGCTTTGTGAATACAGCCCCTGTTCTATAACTTATTAAATCAACTTTTTAAATTAATTTGAACTTTTTTTACTTATTTTCTTTTCTTTTTTTAATTTATTTTAATTAATTTATGTTATTTCTTATTTCGTATATTATTTCTTTTTTAATTCCATTGGTCCTTGATGATTTTACTTAATGCTTGTCATTCTAGGAGTACTGCTAAATCACACTAAAAGTTTTAACATGAACAGGAAAACCACCAGCTGGCTAATGCATTAAAAGCATATTTTTTGCATATTTTCAGAATGTTTCATCCACCATGAGCCAGCTCAGACAGAGCAAAAAGGAAGGCCCTCATCCGCACGTGCCAGATTCCGAATCCTCCCAGTCTGTGCCTTCAAAGAGTGATGCTTCCGCTGAACCACAGTGCATTCCCAGGTGAAAATGATGTTGCTGCTATGTCGCTTATTGATAATGTCCTAAAATTGATTATACAGCTGGTATAGAGTAGCTACCGGTACTGTCAGCGTCATGTCCATTAATGTCATGTCCATTGATATTTAGACTAACCACCAACAAAAACGCCAGAGAGTGAACTCAGCAATTTTTTTCTGATGTTTGGGGGACAGATGGTAGGGCTGTGTACAAAGACCTTATTTTACTCACAGAATGGAGAGCTAGCAGATTGTGAGGAGATATTTTCCTGAATGTGGTAAAAGTGTTGTGAATAAATCAATGTCAGAAATTGCTGACTACTTTTAAACCAGACTATATGGAAATTATTCTGGACAAGTTATAGCATTTGTTACAGGAAGTCTACAGTGCACATTCTTGCGAATATTGCCACCAAAACATCAGAATGTCATTCAGAGTTCTAGAGAACTAGTAGACCTTTTTCTCTGGTATTTCCAGCCCAGAGAAAGACAGACCGGTGTCTCCTGCAACCAGCAATGTTTCTATGCAGAGTGAGGGCTCCATCTTTGAGCCTCCCAACTTCAGCGCTGATTTAAAGTGAGTGAAAAGTGCATAAGGGTGTGTGTGTGTGTGTGTGTGTGTGTGTGTCAGAGGCGATTGCTCTAAGACTACAGGGGAAGCTCAGCCTCCTAAAATATCATGGAAAATTGCATCAAATAATACTGTATAAGCCTACTACTCCAAATAGAACATACTAAATACGTGTTCAACTTCATGGCTAGTTCGTTCAGTAGGCTAATAAAGTTTTGTCGGTCATCTATCGTGATTTCGCACACCTAATACATTGCTATGACGACACAATCCATCAAAACCTCATAGACGCTCGGCTTCACTGGACTTTCAATGGGGGGGGGCAGTGGGATGGCACTGACGCTGAGCTTCTGTATGATGATTGGAGGAACCGCCATAGTGGCTGGACTCTTTGATTGACAGCATATGTCGGAATAGGATCGGAAAGGAAGAGTTTCCAGTTCAGGGATGCATTAACGTTAAGCGTTGGCAGGTGAAGCCGAGAGACAGTTGCAGCTCAAATTCTCATGTGAGCAATACAGTCGGTTTCTATTTGTCTTTGTACATATCCTACTGTAAATAAAACCGTAATGTTGAGTTATGAGTTTGTGACTTGCTTTTGTTTCAGTAAGTGTATTAGGCTAAGTTGTAGCCAGATACTCGCTATATACTCACTATATAACTGTGTAGCCTGGCTACATTATGCTATTGTTTACGAACAAATTTTAAAAGCCATTTATAGTCTTGAGTAGCAGGGGAGATTGAAAATAAAACAGCAAGGCAGATGAACGTACAGAATAGTCACAGAGAAATAACTGTGTGTGTGTGCGTGTGTGCATGCGCGAATAAGTGACTGTTATTTAACTTTATGTGAATTTGAACAGTCTTTGCATCTGTTAGCCCCATAGAGTTAAACTGCAGTATGTGCCTGTGTATTTTTTTCTTGTATTTACAGATCGGTGTCTCCTGTAACCAGCCATGTGCTTATGAAGAGTGAGGGCTCCATCTTTGAGCCTCCCAACTTTAGCAATGACCCACCTTGTGTAAAGTGAGTGAAAAAAGGAATGCAGACACTCATAAAAATGTCTGTTTGTATGTGTATCTTTTTGTATTGTAGGATATAACTCCCGCACAGGTTATGACCTGATCAAACTCTACTGGCTGAAACATTTGTTATAACATAGGTCTTCTGCAATGGATCTAAGATGTTTTTGCTGTTGTATAAGATGATTGAGAAAAGGATTGAGATGTTTTACATAGCTGTAATAAACTGTTTTTGCTTGTATGAAAAACTGACAAAACCTGTAGCTTGAGGTTGAAAGACAGGCGTGCTAGCAGTGATTCTAAAGTGTTTGGGTGTTCGCTTTGTAGGAACAATAGTTACTTGTTTATTTGTCTTTTGTATTTGCAGCCCAGAGGAAGACAGTCCTGTAACCAGCCATGTGTCTATGAAGAGGGAGGGTTCCATCTTTGAGCCTCCCAACTTCAGTGTTGATCTAAAGTACGTGAGAAGTGCATAAGGGTGTGTGTGTGTGTGTGTAAAGTGAATAAGTTACTGTTATTAATCTTCATGTGAATTTGAGCAGTCTTTACATCTGTCGGCCCCATGGAATTAAACTATTTGCCTGTGTATTTTTCTCTTGTATTTGCAGCCCAGAAAGAGACAGATCAGTGTCTCCTGTGACCAGCCATGTGTTTGTGAAGAGTGAAGGGTCCATCTTTGAGCCTCCCAACTTCAGCGGTGATCAAAAGTGAGTGAAACGTGCATAAGTGCGTGCGTGTGAATGAGTGAATAAAATAATTGGCAACACTTTGAACGCATCAAATTCATTTTAATCTACAAATGATTCATACTTTCATCCCTCATACTCCAAACATTGTCTTGTTGTTTTAATTATTATTACAACAAACTATTTGTGTTTGACATTTCCAGGCCACAGAAGAAACACAGAGCAAAGTCTTCTGTCTCCAGCCATGAGTTCAGTCCAAAGCGATTTCGGTTGGAAGCTCCTGAGTTGCCCAGGGACTCAAGTGACTCTAGGTGAGGCTTAGTTTACAGTAGAATAGACTTTAGTCTGCACTTTATAGTTGAATCAATCCACCTTTTCATCTTGGTATTCATATGTCTTTCTTCTCAAATATCTTCTCCCTATTAAGTACAATGGCAACTTTAAAATTATGTTGTTAAAGGGAAACTTGGCAGGATTTCCCCCTCTGCTGAAGAAATTGTGCATTATGTTATTTTAAACTGTGGAAAAAGGTAACGATAAAGCACATGGATTTGTTTACAAGCTAGCAAAACGGTTAGCATAAGTTCGGTAGACAATGTGGATGTTACAAGGTAAGAAACACGATTTAAAACGAGTTTCTTGTTTCTCACTTCTCTTTCTGGGACGGTAGTCTCAATGTTGCAAGGTTGGTTTTCCACCTGGGGACACTAGGGGCAGCGGGAAAAGTCACCATTTTCACCGGAACAGGTCATTTAACCATCCAAATGATTTCTAAACGGGTTTATTACGTTGAAATAGTTGCCAAGTTCCCCTTTAATAGCTCACATTGGCGTAAAGTGTGATTAATTGATGAGTACTGATTTCAGTTGCTACACTACAAAAATCTACCAAGTCTTATTAATCTTATATTAAGATAAAAAATCTAGTTGTTTTTGTTTTTGTATAAAGAGACTTACCTAGCCCTTTTTTCGTAAGATAATTTTTACTTGCTTACAAGAGTTTGACTTATTTTCAGACATCTGTTTGTTGTGCTTGTTTTAGGTGCTGTTTAAAAGGTTTTAAATATGTAATATTTTCCCTTCAGTGATGGTTGCGCCCATTGCAGTTCTCACAGGTTGACCTCATTCTCATAGCTTTCTGTTTCTTTTCCTCATCTGTAGACACCAGCTAACTGATCAGACTTCACTGACTGTGAGCAAAGCAATGGGTAAGATCAGCAGTCCAACATAAAGTATGTTTATGAAAACAGCTGGCTGAACTTAATTTAATAAAAGGACAAACAGTCTTGAGCTTCTGTTATCAACAAATGGTCCTCTAAGGGAGAACACAAGACATTAATCAATGGAAGATCCACTTTTGGTGACATCACCGACCTGAACCAGTCTTCAATCACTGATCTCTTTATGGGGGAATTTTTGCATGCCTTATGATAAGACCGTGTCTGTTGAAATATTTGTCCTCTTACAACATTCTAAAGTGATCGATTGGCCAGAATCAGCAGTCATTGAGGAAAGGGTTAACATCTTGTGTTCTCATTCATAACCATTAATTCTCTTTCAGTCGAGTTTATTTGACATTATCCAATGGGAACACCTATACCACATCCAAGTAATTCACCAACGCATAGTCAAACAAGGCGAGCAATCATAGACCATACATAGACATGCGTAGTATTGATAATATCCCATAGCCGAGTACCCCCCTGCATTCCTGCTGTGGCATTTAAACAGATCATCTGTGCAGCATCATCATGCTGAGTTTGAGGAGGTGAGCGTGCATTCTCCACGCTGTGCATCGTTGTGTGCGATGTTGCGTTAAAGCATCTGTGAGATGTAACTGCGGAGCTGCAGCATCTCAGTGTGGCGATGTCCTTTCCTGTCCTCTCTTTTAGGGGAGACTGGAGCATCAAGAAGGAGAAAACACTTTGTCGGGGAGGTTGGAGAGGTTCAGCCATAGGTGTACAGCCCTGAGCCTGGCTGAGTAGGCCATGCAATGAGCTCAGCTCAGTGAGGTCCTTGGCATTGAGAGCCTTCTCAGAGAGTCTTAGATGGGTTGACGATACTAGCTGCTTCCGGCTCAGAGTCATAGGCAAAGAAGAACATCGTCACCAAATTGAAGAGGTCAGGACATCCGATGGGGGATTGGATTGGGCTGGTTCAGGTCAAAGTTGGTTAACGTTGAGTGAACATGACTGAAAGAGAATCTCAAATAATACATTTCTTGTTAAATGTTATGCCATGAAACCAGCTATTTTGTCTCCACCCATCAGATGATGACATCCTGAAGGAAGTTTCAGTAAACAACAAGGACAATCTCAAGAGGCGGTTAGAAAACATACGGGAATATGTGTTGACTCCAGCCACCCAGACACCTCACAAGAGTATTTACATAGACCTCTATGTCACAGAGGGAGAGAGTGAAGGTTTGAATCAGGAACATGAGGTTTTGCAGGTAGAGTCAGCATCCAGAGCTCCAGGCTTTGAAGAGTCATCAATCGACTGCAAAGACATCTTCAATCCTTTACACGGACAGAAGGGACCCATCCGAACTGTGCTTACGAAAGGTGTCGCTTGCATAGGAAAGACAGTCTTTGTTCAGAAGTTCATTATTGACTGGGCAGATGGGAAAGCCAATGAAGACCTAGACTTTGTGTTTTTGCTTCCTTTCCGATGGCTGAATAGGATCAAAGACTCTCAGTGCAGTCTCCACCAACTCCTGCTGAAATTCCACCCTGAGCTAGAAAAGCTGAAGGACAACTCTAAACTCAAAGACTGTCAGATTTTATTGATTTGCTTTGCTTTGGACGAGAGCAGTTTCCCATTGAATTTCCAGGAAAACCATATGCTCTCTGATGTATCAGAGGTAGCCACAGTGGACACACTTATAACAAGCCTTATTCAGGGCTCTCTGCTTCCATCTGCCCGCCTCTGGATAACATCACGACCAGTTGCAAGTGATCAAATTCCTCCGGAATACATCAGCAGAGTAACAGAAGTACAGGGTTTCAGTGACGCAAAGAAGGAAGAGTATTTCAGACAGAGAGTCAGTGATGAGAGTCAAGCCACAAGAATCCTTGCCCACATTAAGTCATCGAGAAGCCTCAGCATTATGTGTCGCCTGCCTGTTTTCTGTTGGATTGCAGCCACTGTTCTTCAGCAGATCCCGGAAGAGGGGACCAGTGAGAGACCCCCAACAACTCTGACTGAGATGTTTGTGCACTTCCTGCTCATCCAGACTACCAGAAGCAAGCAAAAATATCAAGCTAGGAGCAGCCAGGAAAGTCAAAAGGTATTGGAATCACAAAAAGATGTCATAATGAAGTTGTCTCAACTTGCCTTCAGGCATCTTTTGAAGGGAAACTTTATGTTTTTAGAGGAGGAGGTAAAGGAATGTGGCCTTGACATAAATGATGCCCTGCTGCGCTCTGGACTCTGCACTGATGTCCTTAAAGGAGAATCTTTAAGTTTTGGGAAAATTTACACTTTTGTACACGTGACCATCCAGGAGTGTCTTGCTGCCCTGTATGTGTTTGCATCTTATATCAACAAGACTGAGGAGGGGCTGAAACCTTTTCTACAAAGGAAATCCAAGATCTCACTGGAAGATATGTCGCTGGATGAGCTACTCAAGGGTGCAGTGAACAGAGCCTTGGAGAGTAAGAGTGGACACCTTGATCTGTTTGTGCGCTTTTTACATGGCATCTCCCTGGAGACCAATCAGGAACTCTTACAAGGCCTTCTGACACGCACAGAGAGCAACCCTGAAAGTGTCATGAAAACTATTCGAAATCTGAAGGAGTTGAAGAGACCAAACATCTCCCCAAATCGATGGATCAACCTCCTCCATTGTCTGGTGGAAATGCATGATTCGTCTGTGCATGAAGATGTCCAATCTTATTTAAAATCTGAGGACGGTGCTGTACAAAAGCTCAAACTTGCCCACTGCTCGGCTTTGGCCAACGTGCTGCTGATGGCAAAAGATCCTCTGGATGAGTTGGATTTGAAGAAATACAAGGCATCGGATGAGGGTCGGAGAAGACTGATTCCAGCTGTGCGGTGCTGCAGAAAGGCTCAGTGAGTTCATAATCACATCACACACCATGCAGGACTGTTATTAGGTGTCCCCATATGTTTGGTGCAGTCGCTGTTGATGTAAGTAACATTAAAGTAGATTGGTCCCTTGGATTTCAGTGCAACATTTCTTGTTGAATGAGTCTGTAATAGTAGTATTGTGGCTAAAGACAGACAAATTCTCAATTGAGATGTTGGTCTTGACCCTTCAATTTTCTGTTTCCAAGGGCTGTCTCCCCCAGGGTAAATTCAATTAAACCTTTACTGAATCCTGATTGAAGTAAAGCATAGCCTGCACATCTTTGTTGTCAATGATGTGCAGTTGCAAGTGCAATGAAGTGCAAGTGGTGATGTACCACAAAATAAACAACATTATCATTCTCTTGTGCCCCTGACAGGTTGTCTGGCTGTAAACTCACAGAGAAGTGTTGTGAGGTGGTGGCCTTAGCTCTTGAGTCTGCCCACTCCCACCTGAGAGAGCTGGACCTGAGTAACAACAACCTGCAAAAGTCCGAGGAGATACTCTTCAGAGGGCTCCAGAGTCAACACTGCAAGCTGGAGTCACTGAGGTCTGTCTTTCCATTCTTTTGTTGTCATGGGTTGTTATTTCTTCTCATGAGTTGTCTTATACAAGAGGACAACCGGCAGACTCTGGCCTGCTGAGCTGCTTGGAACTATTTCAGTGTCTTCTTGATGGGAAATATCTCTGTCTTTTTCTGTATATCTATTTTGTTTCTTTTTTGTTTCTTGTGTCTTTTCAGTCTTGCTGCATGTAAACTGACAGCGGCCTCCTGTAAGGCATTGGCTTCAGTTCTGCAAGCAGCACACTCCACCCTGAAAGAGCTGGATCTCAGTAGAAATCCCCTGAAAGATTATGGAGTTGAACTCCTCTCCTCTGGGCTGAAGAGTCCAAAGTGCTCTCTGCAGACACTAAGGTGATGAAAGGGACGATTGATATACTAATCTTAATACTTCAGAAGCACAAAGATGTGGGTAATAATTATGGCATGTGTACTGAAATTGATCCTTTGGGATATGATCTGTTACGCTGATGTGATGTGATAGTGTAAGATGTTGATGTGATGTGATGATGTGATGGTATGACATGAATGATGCGATAAAATACAATTCACTACAATGCGCTATGTCCTGACAGTGATTACATCCTGCGGCCAAATCACAACTATGTTCTACCCACACCACTTCTCACTTGTGCAACACTTCTTCAATAAATTACACTAATGACAGAAATATAAATTATATGATATGGCATTACGATACAATATGATGCATTATGCTATGTCCTGATAATGTAATCGCATGAACGATTATGTATGGGCAGCATGTCATATATTGCATATGATTTATAATAAAATGTCATACAGTATATTACTGTATTTTATATCATGCACACTCTGCAGGTTGGTAGCCTGTGGTGTCACAAGGAAAGGCTGTGAGCTTCTGGCTTGTTCCTTGAGTGGAAACCCAGCATCCAACCTGAGAGAGCTACACGTGAGTGAGAATAAACTAGGAGAGGCAGAAGTCAAGCTGCTCTCAGAGATCAAGGAGGATCCAAACTTGGCCCTGACGACACTCAAGTAAGGCAATACATCATAAGATACACATACTCAGTTCTATTATATATACACAACTTACACACACACACACAAAAAAAACATTAAATAATCACCATGTGGATGACGTCAGATGTAAGCGTAGATGAAGTATACATCTTGGTCATACTCTTGGAGATGTGTCTGTGGAGAGTTGTGTCTAAATCTAGGTGATGTTGGACTGGTCTTTGGAGATGTAGCCTACTGTGTTTAGTGTATTTACTGTCATTTACTATATTCTGCATGTCTGTGTGCTAATCAGTGTGTTATTGTCTTGTCTGCAGATACACCTGAGCACCACTTTCCACATCAGCAATATCAAGCTCTAATTCACTTCAGCTGTGTCTGCTAGCTACTAGCTGCCCAACTCTTCTGCTGTATTTCTGCTCCTGTAGATCTCAAAACACATGGTTAATTATTCAGAACAGATGGCAGCCTCTTCACTTAGTTCCAGTCAGGTTTCAGAATGGGTTTGAGCAGAATAAGCTCCCACAGCACGAACACTGAGCTCTCACCTCCTCTGTGATGTCCTGCTTGAGCTCACCGGCGGGGCCTTCTGCTTGGGCTGGCCCATAGATACAAGATTAATGGTGTGGGCTGCTTGGGCTGGCCCATAGATACAAGATTAATGGTGTGGTTGTGTAGAAATGGGTATCTTTCAATAGTAGAGTCAGATTCCAGTTCCGGTTCCGATTCTGCCTGCCTTAATAGTACATACAGATCAGCCTAGAGCAGACAATTAAAATGACTGCTAGGCCTTGTTTTGGAGTCTCTAAACAGGTGGCAAAAGTGCATCTTGTCCTTGTTTTCAATGATAAAGGTGTTGTTGTGTTTATAAATTGACAGGCCGAACTATTTATTTTACATTTACTGAATTCATGAAAAAAAATATATTGTTTTGGTTCTGCTTATTATTTGGTTCTAATTCTTTCTTTTTCATTCTTGATTCTTGATTATATGCTATTCTGATATTTTACTCCAATCTCTCATGATGTATAGTCTTCGAGAAATACTTAAAAGCAACAGTGCACAGCAGTTTTCTTTTTTAATGCAAGGGCTTTTGGTAACATCTGTAATGTTTGTGTTCACTAGTTTGCTAGGCCAGTGGAAATACTGAAATAGTATTTGCTATGCTGTAATGTATATTTTTCGTTAAGTTCTACAAGTAAAAACCAGCTTTTGAGGTAGAAACGAACATATGTAAATAGGCTACTGCAATTTCAAAACGTTTTTTTTTATTGATGAATCATATACTCATACAATGTTCCAATCATCTTCAAGTTTGAATATAGAAAACGACAAACAAGATGCACACAAAAATAAACAAGACATGTTTTCAATGTGTTCTTGACATAGGCTAATTGCTGAAATAAACATTTGAACATTGTTTTATTGTGTGTTGTGGATTTGTTGTTATGGATATTCATATCAGGCTTTACCATTAAGTTATTTTTATAATATGTGAGTTTGTTCATAGGTCACAATGTTAAATAGCTGATTTCACTTTAATTGCTTACGTCCTTTAAATAGACCATTGCAAAATAGAGCAATGTTTTGATTCTTTTGATGGACTCTTCTTTTGATGCAGATATGATTATGATCAAAGGGTTTAATTTAAGTCCTCTCAGTTCAAGCTAGCTACTGACATGGGCTTCGGTCTGGTTCCTGTTACACAGAACAGAAGTTAAACAAACTGTGCTTCTAACACAGCCACAGTTAAAAAAAAAACTCAGGAAGTCAGGAGTTAAGGATTGTAAAACATAACTTTAGGCAATGTAGAGTCTTCTATACAATATTCAGGGCAAGAAAACAAACAATTGAAAATGGCAATCTTACCATTTAGCCTACTGGCAAACACCTGACTCGCTAACATGCTGTAGGCTAACCTAAGCCTACTTTCACTTTCGACACTCGGCACACGTCCTACAGACCTCGGAGGTGAGTAGCCAGCCAATATATTTTCTGAAATATTTAATCCAGACACAGATCTTCAAGCATAGCATAATCGAACGATAACAATGTAGGGACTAGGGCTATAAAGGACTAAGACGGAGCAAATGGCTCTCGTGGTTTTTTGTTTTGGAAGGCTAGGCTAAAAATGCTAGGCCCACATGCTACGAATCTACGTTCTTTTCATGCTGATTGAGTTCAAAATGAAAATATTTAGGCTAGGGTCTAGCACAGACTGACTTCCAATCAGAATTCCCCAACCTCCCAAACAAACCCATTAAAACAGTCAGACCTTGTGTAAGAGAGGCAATCTAGACCTATAAAATGACTAAAGCGTTTAGTCATTCTATTTGTTCTCTATTGCGTTATCTTATCGGTATAATAATGCATTTTCGAGATCGTTTTAACCATATGCCTAAACTGTTTTAATGCAAACGTCAAACTTGGCTACATGAATGGCTAACTTTAGGCTACAGGAACTAGAACAACGTCTAGGCCCTAGAGAGTCATTCGGTCAGTTCGGTGTAGCCTAGTAGGCTATTCATGTGCTAGAAAAGAAATGCAGCGATACTGTAGCCTAAAACAAATGGAAATAGGTCATGTGTCTTGAGGTATGCAGCCTAGGCTACAGCCTGTACGTCTTGATTTTCTCATTTTCTGTATCTGAACATTTAACAGGACGCATGTCCCCAGGAGTAGCTGGGTGTTTTATCCAACATGAGCGAAAACGAAGGCACTGGTCGACACCTGAAACTTACGCCAGATTCTCAAACCTCCCAATCCGTGCCTTCAGAGAGCGATGTCCCCGCTGAACCTCTGCGCTCTCTCAGGTAAACATAACTGTAGGCACGTCTTTTGGATATGTAGCGGGTAGGACATAGGCAGTGGGATTTGGGCCTTGATTGTATGCCTTGATTGAATCAGGTGGTGGCCGCTTGGCGCTACACCTTTAAATCTTGTTGTGTGGTAACTGGATTGCTGTGTATAGTAAATGAATTGCTGTGTATAGTAAATTAATTGCTGTGTGTGTGACCTGTGACGTGCTCTATATATATTCTGTGTTTGCTGATTGAAACTTGCTGAATCTTTGAGTGTTACTTATCCAAACACCTTAATTTTGCACATTGTTGTCCCTGTGAGTTTACTGCCCAGAGGCCTAGTGTCTGTTCTAATGTATGCATCTACGTGAATAATAAAAATAAACTGTTTTGTTACTTTTATAATACTCCAGTCCCTCTCTCCATTTATTTCCCTTTATTGGGATAGCCTGCTTGTAACCTCTAAAACTCAGATTGTTGGTTACAAACTGTAACTGGTTTGAAGGCCCCCTAGGGGTCACAGATATAACGAATTATAGCAAGTATTCAGGGTTCTCAAGTTTTGAGCTCAGCTTGGAGTGAGATTTGGGGGGGGGGACTCAACTCACTAAAATGTTTCGCTTGTGTGTAGAATTGAATAAAGTAAGTGCATTATTTACTAAGATGAGTGTGTAAAACGTGTGCACTATGTAGCAAAAGGTGTGCACACATGGGCGGATTATCAGATGTGAAATGGGCCCCCCCAGGCACAGATGTGAAATGGGCACCCCACTTCAAAAGGTTGGTAACTCAGCTTAGTTAGGTCTGGGTCTGGGGTCATGCTCCCCCAGAAGATTTTTTTTTAAATAACCCCTTAAATAACAACTTCTGGTGAGATTTTTGGAAAGAAGCATTAACACTTTGAGACCTTGAATTTGTCATTGTATACATCCTCTTTTTTGTTTATTTTTCAGGACAGTCTGGGATTTGTACCTATCTTGCATAGCTTATGTCTCTTATGTCAGCGTTTATATCAAGGGGAAACCATTTGTGTTTTTATGTCACCTGGAAGCATGTCAGTATAACGTTTGATATTTAGGTGGGATAGATTGGAATTTTCAAATATAATAAACTTGACGGTGGGATATTCTATGGCTCACCAATTTACCAGATATATGTACTGAGTGAGACAAATATGTTATTTATTAGGCTAATTGCTTTTTTCACTTGAGTAGTCTATTGCCACTGAACCATTGGATCAAGAATGGGCATGCCGAGACCAACTTTTAATAGTTAATTTTGGGTTGCTACATTATGGTGGTTGGCAGCTTGTCTGTAGCAGTCCTGTATCTTTAGAAAAAAAAATGTATGTGTAGTATACTCGCTCAAATTGATAACACTCATTGATAATAAGATAATTTCATTCATTGTTGACATGGTCCATCCATGGAGGCTTAGACGGGTGTCCCGGGACCTGATGAACACGCCGCTAAAAAGCACAAACGAGTGCGAAAGTTGCAGCCGTGACGACAGGGAAAATGCAGGCAGCCACGAGAGTGATAGGTCGTATAAAATGAACGTTGCTGATGTCTGGGTTACACAAAGCTACAACGACACATCATTATGTTTTCTTAATGACCGACAGTTTAGTTTATAAATAGTAAAATAATTTTGCCATAAAGTAAGCTAGGCCTACGCTACAAGTGTTTGTAGAAAGGCCTGATTTACACACACTGTTAAAGTGCCATAAGTAGGCTGGTTTACCAAAATGACAGACAGTTTTAAATTTCTAAATAAAAATAATATTGGTGCAGTTTTGACATCTTAAACGTGTAACCCCACAAAAGCGCACAAACATAACGCGGTTGCAGGGAGGGATGTCCTATTTTGGAATTTTACCCGAATACAGCGAACACTATTTTTTGATTGGATGTCGGTGGCTATTGATTTTTTTTGATTTGGCTGGTAGTTCTGAACCCTGCGAGATATCCTCTCGTATCCCTGCGCTTCCACTAATAATTATGGAGATACCTTGACATCTCTAGTAATATTTCTGCGTGAGAAATGCAAGGTGTGGCGTGTGAGCGTGTGAACTTGTGGAATTGCGTGTGTCTCACGCCCATTGCGTGAGACTTGAGAACCCTGAAGTATTTACATATAGAAGCCTACAAAGAAGCTGTAGAAAAGTTGTGGCATTTATACCAGGGCCCCTACCAAAGCGCTGTATAAATGCAGTCCATTTACCATTTCATTGAATCTGTTTTCTTAAATAGATAGATAGACACTTTATTGTCATGGTACACAAGCAACAAGACTATTGTTTTCTCTTGTGCCTCCAGACCACAGACAGGCAGACCTGTGTCTCCAGTGCCCAGCAATGTGTCTATGAAGAGTGATTGGTCCAAGCTTGGGCCGCCCAACTTCAGCGATGATGCACCATCCTCTGATCGGAAGTGAGTGAAAAGCTTGCAATGCACACACACACAGAGAAATAGACTTCTGTGTGTGTGTGTGGGGGGGGGGAGGGGGTCTTGGAGGATGAGGAGAATCTTGTAAATTTTAACATGAAGGAAGAACTTTATTCTTCACATTTTAGGATTTAAACATTTACACAACACTGATGCTGTTGATTTTATGTAGTGTAATATATGAAATAATAATGTTAGTCAAATTCTGTTTTCTTTCTCCTTGTATTTGTTATTGTTTTCTCTTGTGCCTCCAGACCACGGACAGGCAGACCTGTGTCTCCAGTGCCCAGCAATGTGTCTATGAAGAGTGATGGTTCCAAGCTTGGACCTCCCAACTTCAGCGGTGATGCACCACCCTCTGATCGGAAGTGAGTGAAAAGCTTGCAATGCACACACACACACAGAAATAGACTTGTGTGTGTGTGTGTGTGGGGGGGGGGGGGGGGGGGGTGAGGGGGGGGGGGTCTTGGAGGATAAGGAGAATCTTGTAAATTTTAACATGAAGGAAGAACTTTATTCTTCACATTTTAGGATTTAACATTTACACAACACTGATGCTGTTGATTTTATGTAGTGTAATATATGAAATAATAATGTTAATCAAATTCTGTTTTCTTTCTCCTTGTATTTGTTATTGTTTTCTCTTGTGCCTCCAGACCACAGACAGGCAGACCTGTGTCTCCAGTGCCCAGCAATGTGTCTATGAAGAGTGATGGTTCCAAGCTTGGGCCGCCCAACTTCAGTGGTGATTCAACACAATCTGATCGGAAGTGAGTGAAAACAGCAATGGACACACATGTAAAGACACTTGTGTATGGGGTGATGTTGGGGTCTTGGGAGATAAAGAGTAATCTTGAAAATTTGAGCATGTTCAATAATAAAAGAAACAATTGGCCGGTAGTGGCTCAGGAGATGGAAAAGTTGTCCAGTAACTGCAAGGTTGGCGGTTTGAGCCCAACTCCTCCTGACCCTGTTGTAGTTTCCTTAAGCCAGGGGGATACAAGGATACAAGGAAGTTTATTGTCACATGCATATAGTTACAGGAAGTAAGAAATGCAGTGAAATTATGTCTGATGTCAGCCTATTTGTGCATTTATGGGGGGGGTAAAAAGTGCAGTAGAAGAGCGGTTTAGTAGATTAAGTGGCAAGGGCTGCATAAGAAAGGTGGGGGAGGATTGGGATTGGGGGGGGGGGCACCAACAAGGAGCACCCAAGAGCAACAGGGGCAAGGAAAAACTCCCTTACCAAGGAAGAAACCTTGGGCAGATCCACGGCTCAAGGGGCTAACCCAACTGCCAGGGGTCTTTGCGTTGGGGGGATGACAAGGGATCTTTTGGGCTCTTAGGAGTACTCTTCTGGAATGGATATCTTGTAGAGCAGGAAGTTGAGTTCTTATAGTACGTTCAGCTGAGCGCACTACTCTCTGCAGAGTACTACAATCTCTAACTGTGGAGTTCCCATACCAGGTGATGATGCTACCAGTTAGAACACTCTCAACCGCTGAAGTGTAGAAGGCCTAGAAGGTAGGGGCGGTGGTAGTGTAGTGGTTTAGGAGCTGGGCTAGCGTGCAGTAGCCTGAAAGTTGTCGGTTCAATTCCCGGCTTCCACCGTTGTGCCCTTGAGCAAGGCACTTAACCCCAAGTTGCTCCGGGGACAATGTGATCTCTTGTAATATAGCTGACATATGTAAGTCACTTTGGTCAAGAAGTGTCTGCTAAATGTAATGTAATGTAAAAGCCAGACTGCTCTGTCAGACCAATACTGTGGGGGTTCTGATGAATGACTAGGTTAACAGATGATTTGAAAACAGCATGAGGGATTAACGGAACACATTGACACACTAGACAAACATATAAAGGCAACATTTGCACTCAGTCTTTGAGAAATGGAATAGGTAGCGCATCGCTACCATGACTGTTATTCATTGAGTGAGATCCAAATAGCAGGGATAGCAAGGATGGATGAAACACGTTTTAATCAAACGTAATTTACAAAGAAACCGTACCATACTGAAAGCTAATATTTTTGTCGCTAAAAAAACAGACCAGGCCTCTATTTGAGACCTTTATTTATCCAAACCTGTGGCAACACCAGGCATGTAAAAGAGACAGGATTTGGGACTTTGATTTTGAAGTGTTAAGGTATACGGTCTTGTGTCTAGGAGAAGAAGAAGCAGAAGTACAAACGGACCTCCTATTAAAAAGACCAGAGCAAGTGAGTGTTGAGTGAATGATTAACAATTATTCATAGTTATGGAAGGATTTAAAATAAATATTTGATCATTTTTTCATGTTTAATTGTACATTTCAAACAGATGATGAGGTGGTGAGAAGAGTTATAGAGAATCACAAAGCCAGTCTGAAAAGGAGGTTTGAGAACATATCTGAAGGAATCATCAACCCAGGAGCTGAGATACTCCTCAATAAGATCTACACAGAGCTCTACATCACAGAGGGAGAGAGTGAAGGGGTGAATAAGGAGCATGAGGTTTGGCAAGTAGAGTCATCATCTAGACCACAAACCACAGATGATGTACCAATCAACTATAATGACATCTTCAAGCCCTTACCAAGACAGGAGAAGCATATCAGAACTGTAATGACAAAAGGTGTTGCTGGCATTGGAAAAACAGTTTCAGTGCAGAAGTTTATTCTTGATTGGACTGAAGGGGTAGTTAATCAGGATATAGATTTTATATTTCCCCTTGCTTTCCGTGGGCTGACTTTGGTTAAGAGTAAACAGTATAGTCTTCACAAGCTGCTGCTTGACTTCTACCCTGAGCTGAAGGAGCTGAATGAGGGTGAGGAATATAAAGACTGTCGGGTTGTGTTCATCTTAGATGGTTTGGATGAGAGTCGATTATCTATGGATTTCCAAAAAGATGTCCAATTGTCTCTTGTGAAACAAGCATCATCAGTGGATCTTCTGATGTCGAGCCTCATTCAGGGAACTCTGTTTCCCTCTGCACTTATCTGGATAACATCACGACCAGCAGCAGCCACTCAAATTCCTGCTCAGTACATTGACCAGGTCACAGAAATACGTGGGTTTACTGACCCACAGAAGGAAGAGTACTTCAGGAAGAGAATCAGTGATGAGAGTCAGGCCAACAGAATCATCTCCCACATTAAGGAATCCAGTAGTCTCTTCATTATGTGCCACATTCCAGTATTCTGTTGGATTGTAGCCACCGTACTTCAGCAGATGCTGGAACAGGACAACCAGGCAATACCCACAACCCTGACTGAGATGTTCATACACTTCTTGACCATACAGTCCACCAGGAGGGATCAGAAGTATCTGTCTACAACCACCCGAGAAAATCCATTGAAATCACAAAAAGAAGTCATAACAAAGTTGTCCGAACTTGCTTTCACGCATCTTGAAAGGGGAAGCTTTATGTTCTTAGAAAAAGAGGTGAGAGAATGTGGCCTTGACATAACGGATGCTGTAGTGTACTCTGGGCTATGCACTGATGTCTTCAAAGAAGAAATTATGATTTTTGGGAAAGTGTACACTTTTGTGCACATGACCATCCAGGAATTTCTTGCCGCCTTATACGTGTTTGTATCTTATCTCATCAAGAAGGAAGAGGTGTTGAAATGTTTTCTCAAAGAAAATTCTAGCATTTCACCACTAGATGTATCACTGGATGAGCTTCTTAAGAGCGCAGTGAACAGAGCCTTAGAGAGCAAAAGTGGACACTTTGATCTGTTTGTGCGCTTTCTACACGGCATCTCCCTGGAGTCCAATCAAAAGCTCCTACAAGGCCTTCTGACACGCATTGAGAGTAACCCTGAAAGTGTCAGTAAAGCCATTCGAAATCTGAAGGAGTTGAAGAGACCAAATATCTCCCCAGACAGATGGATCAACCAACTCCATTGCCTGGTGGAAATGCATGATACATCTGTGCAGAAAGATGTCCAGGCTTTTCTGAAGTCTGAGGAAGGTGCTGTTCAAATGCTCAAACTTGCCCACTGTTCAGCCTTGGCCAAAATATTGCTAATGACAGATGAGCCTCTGGATGTGTTGGACCTCATGGAATACAACACGTCAGATGAGGGTCGGAGAAGACTGCTACCAGCTGTGCGGTGGTGCAGAAAGGCTCTGTGAGTTTCAAAATAAGACAGCAGATGCTCATCCTCACGTGTCAATTCAATTTGTGTCGATTTATGTTGATATGAATGTTTTACGAATGTAAAAATGGCCCTGTCAGTTTTTTTCAATTTTAGTTTATGGGCATGATTTGTGAATTGTGATTTGGAGGAAGTTTAGAAGATAAACTTATTCAAGAGTTTTTTCTTAATTTGACATGAGCTCGTATAGCTGTGTACCCTCTTCGTTATGTAGGATAATTCAATGTTTCAATTCTTACACTTATCATATGGGTTGGATGCACAATGCCCTACCAAAATAATACGACAAAAAATCACTCACATATGCTCTGGACAGGCTTGCTGGCTGTAAGCTCAAAGAGAAGTGTTGTGAGGTGGTGGGCTCGGCTCTCGAGTCTCCCAAATCCCTGCTAAGAGTGCTGGACCTGAGTGACAACGACCTGCAGAAATCAGAGGAGAGACTGCTTAGAGGGCTTCTGAGCCAGCACTGCAAGCTGGAGACACTGAGGTCTGTCAGTCTTTGTTCTCAGGTTACTACTGTAAACTTATTGCAGGGCTCAAAGTTCTCACTAGGCACTAATTAGTCTCTGTGCGTGTTTACTGTTTCAAAGAGCTGAACTAAGAGGTGAAATGAGTACCTCCAATCCTTTCTCAGGGCTTGTAATGGTAGCCAGCTGGTTTAGATGTGCAGGAAGCACATAAAGATTCCCTCCAGACATGTGTTAGTGGCAGCCACTAGCATCCATGGGGTTTTGCCTCCTTGCTAGCACACTAACAGTCTGAGGTGCTGCATTTTGTTGGTTTACATCCTGGTGTGTGTGGGTCTGGTTAGACTATGGTAAATTAATTATGATTACAAAACAATGAATTGCTTGATGGAAAATATATTATCTCCTATTTCTCTATAAGTTTGTTTCTCTTAAAATATTTTTATGTCTTCCAGTCTTGCTAGATGTAAACTGACAGCAGCCTCCTGTCATACCTTGACTTTAGTCCTGCAAGCAGCACACTCACCCCTGAGAGTGCTGGATCTGAGTAAAAATCCCTTGGAAGACTCTGGAGTTGGACACCTCTCCTCTGGGCTAAGGAGTCCAAACTGCCGTCTGCAGACACTGAGGTAATGAAATGGACTATTAATTAGATGCCCTCATCTTGAAGCTTCAGAAGCAAAGACAAGGGTGATATATGTGGGATGTGCACTAAAACTGATCCTATGGGATATGATACGTGACTTTATGATATAATGTGTAAGATAAAACATGTACGATAAAATACGATACAATTAAGCCTACGGCCAAATCACAGCCATGGCTATATCTTCTACCAATGTACCTACTTATACACATATTTTACTGACAGAAATATGCATGATACATTATGCTATGTCCTGACAATGATATCTCATTAAGGGTTATGTATGAAAATATCATATATTGCATATGATAATGTATGGGACGCTGGTCATTATCAAGACAATAAGTCCTGACAAGGGGAACCGGACCCTGACGCACCAGCTTCGCCTGAAGGGGACTCAATCCCATTCAATTTCAATTCCAAGTCAATGGAGCATTCTACTACATTGTGAAGAGCCGTATAATAAGGCCGTAGCACAGAGGATGCAGTAATTACACTGGTGCATATCTTATCTAAACATCTTGATAAAGCAAAAACCTATGCCAGGGCTCCTTTTCTTTATTTCTCATCTGCGTTTAACACCATTCAGCCAGACATACTTCTATCTAAAATGATTAAGGTTCAGATCAATGAAATAAAGAAAAAAGTATCCGCACACTGTTGCTGCTGCTCCCGAAGTGATTTTATTGCAATAAAATCACTTCGGGACTTTATTTCACAGATCTACTTTACCCTGCACCTGTAAGTTGGATGTGCGCACAGCCGCACACCTTCTGCTGCTTAAGTTTCAGATCAACCCATATCTTATTCACTGGTATCTTTCTTTTCTCACAAACAGGGTTCAGCTAGTCAAGGTAGATGACACACTCTCCTATCCAAATACCACCAATGTTGGAGTCCCCCAGGGCTTTATTGAAGCACAGTTTGGCTGAGTAACATTTTAGTCAAAGACAAGGCAAAACTATATCATCAAATTAAAATTTGTTCAAAGATCATTGAGCTACCTGTAGCACATCTCTTTCAGGAAGAGCATGCTCAGGCTGGCCAGATATATTTCCACGGACATCTCACATGTTCTACACAGAGAATATCAGCTACTGCCATCAAACAGGCACTTTAGAGTTCCATCTTTCAAACGCAACAGACTCAGATACTCTTTTATACATCAATCAATCCTTTTGTTAAACCAGCAACATTAAGATCTAGTGCAATATCTATTCATGGATGCAGTGTCTCCAAGTGTTGAAAGTTTGGATGTATTGATGTAGCCTGTTTGTAATATATGTATGCTTTGTCTTCTATCATGCCTGATACTGTCATTTGTGGCTATTTCTCATGTTTGTCTGTTGATACTGTCATGTGTGGCTAAGTTTCATGTTTGTCTGTTGATGCTTTATGTCCTACATGTATGTCTACGTGTCGGTCTATTGATGCTATATGTCTTACATGTTTTTATCGTTTCTGTCCTCCTATCCTTAAATGAGCTGCCCAGGGATGCAAAAATTTTTTTAGCACAAACTGACAAATAAAGTTGTATCGTATCTTAATAACCTAAGATAAAATGCTATACAGTGTATAAGTATTTATGCATTTAATATCATATTGTGTATCTCTCTCTCTGCAGGTTGGTATCGTGTGACCTCACAGGGAAAAGCTGTAAGCTTCTGGCTTCTGCCTTGAGTGAAAACCCACCCTCCAACCTGACAGAGCTAGACATCAGTGAGAATAAACTAGGAGAGGCAGAAGTCAAGCCGCTATCACAGATAAAGGAAGATCCAAACTCTGTGCTGAAGACACTCAAGTAAGGCAATGAATATTTTTTTTGTATGACATGCACATGTTCTGCTCCATTTCAACTTGTATAATAGAATACACTCAAAGCAATCACCATAAGCATAGACAACTCTTGATGAAACAGTCCAAACTCTGGAAAAGTGTGTAGTGTGTCTGGATGCTGTGTGTGTTCATCAGTTATTGTCTTGTCTGCAGATGGACCTGAGCTCCCCTTTCCACATCAGCAATATCAAGCTCTCTCGGCGACCTCACCTATATCAGTACTTTTGCAGTTGCAGTCCAACTGCCCTTTTGCAGCGTCTTTGCTCCAGTAGACCACTAAACAATGCTAAATATCAAAAGAGACTTCATTTAATTAGTCATAGCGGTTCAGAGAGGGGTTGATGGATTGTAAGGAAAACAGATCATCTTGGATTGGTGTGTTAAAGATAGACATTTACCCGGGATTGGTGAAGGTGGTGTTCAGACGCCAGTGATACATCTGAACTCTAGGGGGCACTCTAACCTGTCCTGTTTGAGCTCACCAGCCACAGGGGATTCTGTTTGGACTGTCCCATAGATACAAGATGAATACCAGGTGACCAAAATGGGCACTCACCTTTTGTTTTGTAAACCAAGGTAAGCCAATGCAAAGAGTGCTTCAAATAATATTTCAAACAGGGGGGCATTTTAGTTGAGTCTTAGTGGTTCTCTTACATACTTCATCATATGCTGTAGATGGTTTGGTTGGCAATGGTTTCCAGATAAAAAAAAATCCTTTACAATAAAGGGTAATATAATGCTTTGTTGGTTTGATGCAAAGATGTGTAGTTGGTGTATAGAGTTTTGCAAAAATAACAAACAGTTGCTAAGCAATCAGGAAATAAATGTACAATTTTACTCTGTTTTTGATTGTGTTCAATGAAATTAATGTGTAGGTTTTCAGGACCTAGCTTTACCCATTATAGCCCCAAAAAGGAGTTGAAAACTGGTTTAAAGGGAGAAAATGTAATGCTTTTAAGGTTGTATATTGTATCTGTTTCCTTTGAAAGTCAGTTTATAGAAAAAAATCATCCTGTATCCTCTTTCCTCCATTATCTCACTTTTATGTGAGAGCAAGCAGCTGTTTTTTTTTTCACTTTTGAGGTATGTTTTGTGGACAACTGTCACTGCACTGCAGTCTTAAGCTTCATGGTGATCTCATAATGGACTATTTACTGTATGAATTATTGAATAGTTAGGACTATGTATTGTTTGTATCCATATCAAAAACATTCCATGTGTAAGGACACTTCTGACCCTATACATTTACAACAGTATTTGAATAATGTAATGATAAAAAATTTTGTATCATCTGTCCATGCACGCATACCAACTACAATCATTTCTTTCCATACACTGGTAGACTTTTGCCAGCCCTATGTCTGATATAAGTCTTACCCTGTATGCATAACATTCAGTCATTTAGAACAGTGGATCAACTCCAATCAACTCCAAATAGATCACTTACATCTCGGTGTGCAATATACAATGATATACCATATTGCATTTCCATGTCTAAAATGATCCAAATCTTTGTGTTTTCAACACTGTATTCTTATGTTTTTGGTTGAAATAAACATTTATTTTCATGATCTTCATATCAGCCTGTGACATCATGCGTGTGTGTATGTGTGTGTGTTTATTATTTGTGTGTGTATGTGTATTGTATGTGTGTGTGTTTACTATTTCGCCATGCACTTTTTATTAAACCTTGCGCCCAGGGGTGTGGCAATTAACAACATAAAGTGTGGTCTGGTGCATGATCCAAAAATTGGCCGTCGGCCATTTTGAATTTAAAAACAGTAGAAGATAAATTTGATCATGTAAATCACTACACGTATTTTACATGAAAGATGTCAAGTATTGATACCCAAGAGTCCAAGCTTTCAAATTGTGTATATTATGACTATGTTACATCACAATATGATGCATATAAATTACTTGGAATGGTGGGGGGGTTATGAACTTATATTTTCCTGAAATATTTATTAAATAACTTTTATTAAATAAGTATTTTGGCATGGATTCTACTTTTTAAATCAATGTATATTTTAACGCTAAGCTGTTTTTAGGGCATTTTCACTACCTTTATTCATAAGGATTTATTCTGGTCATTGTATGTGCCACACACACATATTATAAATTGTTTTTTTCAGCAGAGTCTAGGCTAGGCTTTCATGTATTAGATTTTATTTTGATTTTTAAAGAATTAAAATATAAATAGCATATTATAAAAATTCTTATATTTTGACATGTTTCACCACAGCAAACTCATAGCTCTACATGCATTTCATGTGTGTGTAGGGCAGACTGTCCTGGATCTGGCAATATAATTGCCATGGTGGAGGGATTCTCTGGGGCTGAGCAATTTACAGACATATGTGGTGTGTGCCTTACAGAAATAAATGCCATTTTTTATTTAGTGATTTAACGACCTTTCTGCGCTCCATATCTGTGACATGAACTGACCTGACTTGACCCGAGTTTACATGTTATAGCCTGTGTGTGCCTATGGTGTCTGCACTCATGATTCACAACTTTTTACTGCATTGCCATGAACAAAGTAAAGGCAAAGAAGGTGTTTCTTTGCCGAACAAATTGGGATGCAATATGAGCCTTGAATTGGATGCCATGCAGGAATTTGGTAGGATCTCAAAACCGGATTATGAACATTCTTTGCCATAGAGAAACACACAATAGCATTGGATTATAAACATGCTTTGCTACAAAAACAGACAAAAATGTGAGTTAAGTCGAGCTATATGAAGTAATTATTTTGCTGTCACTTCATCTGTTTTATAACCCATAAGGATGTACTTGGTCTCAAATGATAGCTCCGTGTCTCCTCTTTCATCTGACATGCATGGCATGTCTATCTGAACACAGGTCCGCGAGTAATTTAAATGAGAGTAATGGGTGTGCAGCATTGGTTTTTGTACATGACGTTATTATTTTGTAATCACTTCGTCTGATTTCATAAGCCAGAAGGATCAACATACTTGCCATCAATGGATAGCCCTGTGTCTCCTCTTTCATCTGATATGCTTGCCATATCTATGCGTTCACGGGTTCGCGAGTAATTCAAACTAGAGTAATGGGTGCGCAGGTGAACGCAGAGAAGTAAATATGGTGCAATTTGATTTAATTTCATGATTTTTTTTATACTTTAACGTACAGACAAGTGCGTTGTCTCGTTGGAAAGCCCCACTTCTGCAATAAAGGTTTCACGCAATAAAGGTTTCATCTCGCTGCGATGAACAGTCGCGGAGCATGTAACAGAAAAGAAAGGGTGTGTTTTTTGACGCACTTTGCGTCAATCGGGTTCTAAGGGTTAAAATCTCACGTACCCCCCTGGAGTGCCTTCAGTACCCCCATTTGAGAACCACTGTTGTAATGGGTATTATCTAAGCATGGCCCAAACACTTGTCAAATGGTATCAGGGTCATTCTACAAAAACGTCCGATTTTTGCAGAGGTGACAGTAGCTACGTTAAACTAGATGTACCGCAGAGCGGTACAAAATATGACCGCCGCCCAGTCCAGCACATTTTTTCCACAAAAATAAATCACGCTGAAAGGCCTATATGATTCTAACTGTCTCACTAAATTGCATTATCCACACTCAATTCTCACTGATATCTGCTAGACAACAAGTGCTAAAACATGATTAGTTCATAGATTTCACATGTAAAATTCACTTTATACAACCCCACCTCCATCTTGCCTGTTCATAATTCTGAGAAATTCTTGAATTGTGTGCATGTGTGCATGTACATGTTAATGTTGTGTGTGTGTGTGTGTGTGTGTGTGTGTGTGTGTGTGCGTGCTTGTGTGTGTGCCTGCGTATGTGCCTGTGCATGCAAGCGTACATATGTCTACTGTGTGAGTATGTGTCATATGCATGATTACTGTGAATGTATGTGTGTGTGTGTGTATCTGTTTGTGCACATGTGTGCACATGAAATGGGTTAACATGACCCCTGGAGGCAAACATACGGAAAAAAATGGTCATCCTAGTCCCTACAGTTCTCAAGATATTCACAGAGAACTGTGTCTGCCCTACCCTCCTTTCGGGGGGTCCAGTCCAGCGGGGGGGCTACAGATCAAAACGAAAAACGACGGTTCCATGCTATCCATGTGAGGTTACATGCCCACCAAGTTTTGTGTACCCCGGTCTTTCAGTGTCCCGGGAATCCTTGTTGGTGTACGTCACTAAATGTACACATACATTATTTTATTGTAAGGCCCCCCATGAACGAAAGTACACAAAACGTGGCATGCATTCGGAGGGTGTCATAATGATCCTACACTTTTAATTTCGTGCAGTTTTGACCTTGTCAGCCAGAGATATTGTGATGAAAACACCTAATTTTTTGCTTTTTAATTTTTAACTAGGTGGCGCTATACATGAAATAAGTGGTAATGGCATGGGTTGACATGCCCCCTTAAGACCAACATACATAAAAAAGGTGGACCTCCTAGGCCCTACGGTTCTCGAGATATTCACAGAAAACTGTCTCCGGCCACCTACAGGTCAGTTGGTGTATAGTAACATAAATTAATTTATTGTGTGGCCCCCCATGAACGGAATTCCACGAAACTTGGCGTGCATACAGAGGGTGTCACAATGATCCTACACTTACAATTTCGTGCAGTTTTGACTATGTTAGGTCACAGATACCTGCGATTACAACACCTCATTTTTACTTTTTTGTGTTTAACTAGGTGGCGCTATACATGAAATGAGTGGTTATGGAATGGGTTGACATGGCCCCTTGAGATCAACATACAAAAAAAAATGGTCCTCCTAAACCCTACGGTTCTCGAGATATTCACAGAAAACTGTGTCTGCCCTACCCTCCTTTCGGGGGTCCAGTCCAGCGGGGGGGCTACAGATCAAAACGAAAAACGATGGTTCCATGCTATCCATGTGGGGTTACATGCCCACCAAGTTTCGTGTACCCCGGTCTTTCAGTGTCCCGGGAATCATTGACAGAAATTTGGGCATGCGAAAAAGAAAAAAAAAAAAAAAGAAAAAATTCTGACTAAACCTATATGACCGCCGCTTCGCTGCGCGGCGGTCATAATAAGTAGGGTACATTTACTTGATTGATTTTTGAGCCTCTGTACTTTTACTTGAGTATTAATAGTGGAAACGTGACTAACTCCACTACATTTGAAAAACAAATGCTGTAGGCCTACCTTTGACTCCATTTGAAATATGATGAAGTAGGCCTATATACTTGTTACTTTTAACCACATTTGGGCTACACTATAGGCTACATGGAGCATGTTCTGATGAAGAATCTGTGGTCACCATCATTACCACAGCCAATTCAGCCAAGTTCAAATTGAACTATTAAAAAAATGAACTTAAAGATGGTCTATCACATTATTGCATTTAAAGGGAAACTTGGCAACTATTTCAATGTAATAAACCCGTTTAGAAATCATTTGGATGGTTAAATGACCTGTTCCGGTGAAAATGGTGACTTTTCCCGCTGCCCCTAGCGTCCCCAGGCGGAAAACCAACCTTGCAACATTGAGACTACCGTCCCGGAAAGAGAAGTGAGAAACAAGAAACTAGTTTTAAATCGTGTTTCTTACCTTGTAACATCCACATTGTCTGCTGAACTTATGCTAACCGTTTTGCTAGCTTGTAAACAGATCCATGTGCTTTATCGTTACCTTTTTCCAGTTTGAAATAACATAATGCACAATTTCTCCAGCAGAGGGGGAAATCCTGCCAAGTTTCCCTTTAAGGAATCGAATGTGGTTAAAAGTAACAACTTCATGCTCATATTTCAAATAGTGGAGCCAAAAGTAGGCCTACAGTATTTATTTCTCTACAGTAGCCTATTCAGTCTTTCAAATGTAATGGAGTAAAAGTCACAGTTTCCAACAATATTAATACTCAAGTAAAGTACAGATACTCAAAAATCAATAAATGTGGGCTACTTAGTGACTGTCACCGCTGCCAAATTCGGACGTTTCTGTAGAATGACCCTGATATCATTTGACAATAGGTTATGTTGGGCCATGCTTAGATAATACCCTTCACAACATTAAATAATATCCATATAACATTAGGCTAACTTAAGTATCAGTGCAGGTTAGCTAGGTTCTCCACTGAATTTCAGCATAACATTTCCAACAGGTAGGCCTATCTCATTGGTGGCCCTATTGCATCTATTATTATACATATACATATACAGCGAAGCGGCGGTCATATAGGTTTAGTCAGATTTTTTTTTTTTTTTTTTTTTTCTTTTTCGCATGCCCAAATTTCCGTCAATGAGTCCCGGGACACTGAAAGACCGGGGTACACAAAACTTGGTGGGCATGTAACCCCACATGGATAGCATGGAACCATCGTTTTTCGTTTTGCTCTGTAGCCCTCCCGCTGGACTGGACCCCCCGAAAGGAGGGTAGGGCAGACACAGTTTTCTGTGAATATCTCGAGAACCGTAGGGTTTAGGAGGACCATTTTTTTTTGTATGTTGATCTCAAGGGGCCATGTCAACCCATTCCACAACCACTCATAGCGCCACCTAGTTAAACACAAAAAAGTAAAAATGAGGTGTTGTAATCGCAGGTATCTGTAACCTAACATAGTCAAAACTGCACGAAATTGGAAGTGTAGGATCATTATGACACCCTCTGTATGCACGCCAAGTTTCGTGGAATTCCGTTCATGGGGGGCCACACAATAAATTAATTTATGTTACTATACTCCAACTGGCCTGTAGGTGGCCGGAGACAGTTTTCTGTGAATATCTCGAGAACCATAGGGCCTAGGAGGTCCACCTTTTTTATGTATGTTGGTCTTAAGGGGGCATGTCAACCCATCCCATTACCACTTATTTCATGTATAGCGCCACCTAGTTAAAAATTAAAAAGCAACAAATTAGGTGTTTTCATCACAATATCTCTGGCTGACAAGGTCAAAACTGCACAAAATTAAAAGTGTAGGATCATAATGACACCCTCCGTATGCATGCCAAGTTTTGTGTACTTTCGTTCATGGGGGGCCTTACAATAAAATAATGTATGTGTACATTTAGTGACGTACACCAACAAGGATTCCCGGGACACTGAAAGACCGGGGTACACAAAACTGGGTGGTCATGTAACCCCACATGGATAGCATGGAACCGTTGTTTTTCGTTTTGATCTGTAGCCCCCCCGCTGGACTGGACCCCCGAAAGGAGGGTAGGGCAGACACAGTTCTCTGTGAATATCTTGAGAACTGTAGGGACTAGGATGACCATTTTTTTCCGTATGTTTGCCTCCAGGGGTCATGTTAACCCATTTCATGTACACACATGTGCACAAACAGATACACACACACACACACATACATTCACAGTAATCATACTGTATGACACAGTAGACATATGTACGCTTACACAGGCACATACACAGGCACACACACAAGCACGCACGCACACACACACACACACACACACACACATAACATAAACATGAACATGCACACATGCACACATGCACACAATTCAAGAATTTCTCAGAATTATGAACAGGCAAGATGGAGGTGGGGTTGTATAAAATGAATTTTACATGTGAAATCTATGAACTAATCATGTTTTGGTACTTGTTGTCTAGCAGATATCAGTGAGAATTGAGTGTGGATAATGCAATTTAGTGAGACAGTTACTGTAGAATCATATAGGCCTTTCAGCGTGATTTATTTTTGTGGAAAAAATGTGCTGGACTGGGCAGCGGTCATATTTTGTACCGCTCTGCGGTACATCTAGTTAGCTTTTGTTTTGATATGTTTTTCTATGGCTCTGCCCTATGCCTATCTGGTACTACTGTACGTGTCACGTGACAGTGCGTTGACAAGAATAATTTACTCGATCACCGTCGTCAATCATTGTGACGCAGTTATGCACTTGACGCAGTTGTTCATTATGCACTTGTTCATCTGCACTAGTCGAGCTGTTTTAAAAACAATCTCTCAGCCATTGCGTTCTTCTTCCAGTGTCGCCTGAAGGACCTCTGCAAAGGAAAAGTTTTAAAAACGAACATTTAAGGTGAGTTGCACTATGTGTTGTGAAGACAAATGTTTGTCGACCAAATTAAAACAAGGAAGGAGGAGTCAGACAGACGGAGTGTGATGTCGCAGTTTCAAATGAAGCCATGGTAGTTTAATCTAAAAAATGCGTTTCGTAATTTTGGTTAACAACACTGCAATGCAAAATAAGCTACTAGGCCTACCCTTTAGTTATAATCCTTCAACAACAATGTTAATGTCGTAGACTAACCTATGTGTCTTTATTCCTGCCTAGCACCAGTAGGTCTAACCTGTTCACTTTTGCTTTCACATTGTGCACAGCCAACGTAGGCCTATAGGCTAACATTTGTACTGGTATGCATTATTGTTATAAGGCGATTGTTTAAGTATAAGGCGATTGTTATTATGACAGGTATCTATTGTGTTTACGATGTGTTAGTGTGGCTTAATGCGTGTATGGTCACATGATGTTGATCTAATTCCAAGGCGGGAAAAAATAGGAGGGAAAAACAACAGTTTGACAGTTAAACCACAAGCCCTGTAGGGTCATGGGCCAGTTGGACTTGCTGCCAACAACCATCTGCCAAAGCCAGGGGCAGTGTTGGGAAAGTTCACTTTCTACATGAACTAGTTCAACTTACCACTTACTCAGAGTCGATTTACCCAGGTTTGTCACTAAACGATGTACTTGGAATACCCTCCAGGTTGTGCAGGGCAGGTTACTACAAGGATGTCATTTCTTTCCCAAATATTTTGTATTTATTTTATTTATAAAAAAGGGCCTCATGCAGACAGTAGGCTAGTAGCTACTTTCCTTCATTGTGGGATACATAATGACAATAAGCTATAACAAGTTTGGAAATGAAAGGTCCCTATAATAAGTGTAGCATTGAACAAAACGACTGAATGTGAGTGGGAGGGGTGATTGTGCCTTGCTATCCATTGGTACTGTAGGTTAGGAGACACAGACCTTAACATAGTAAAACAAACTGATCTAATGTGTTTTAAGTTTTATGCATCTTCTTGATTTTGTGTTTTTCTATAAATATATAAAAGAAACTCCTGATCTCTTTTCTGTTAAAACCTTTCAATATATTTTAAAGCTGCCGTTGGCAAGTCTGGCAGATTGAGGGGACTTCAAAATGTTGAATGTTTACAACTCCCATGCCCCTCCCCCACTACCACCGAGCACCAATCGAGTTTGTGCGATATTGTAACGTGTGCGGGGGGGCATCTGTGGTGTGTGCACGACCTGTGATTGACAGTCAGATCTCACACAGCCCTGTGCTGATAAGACCAGAAGAACTGGGAGCTGTGGATTTTTGCAAAACAAATAACAGGCTCTAGGTGGAGGTAGATAGTGTTAGAGCATAGTGTTGGTTTCAGTGAATATTATCAAAAAAATCAGCTTTATTTTTATTTTTTTAAATCCTTTTGTTTCTTTTATTTTTTTTGATTTTCATAATGCTGCAGTTGTTAACATGTAAACCACCAGCTGGCAAGTGCACAAAAAAGCATCTGGTGTGCCTACTTTGTATGATGGTTGTGGAACCTGTTGATTTGCATTTTTCTGGTATATTTTTTGCATGCTTTCAGAATATTTTATCCACCATGAGCCAGCACAGACAGAGGAGAGATCCCAAATCCTCCCAAACTTCAAAGAGTGATGCTTCCACTGAACCACAGTGCAGTCTCAGGTGAAAATTATGTTACTGCCATGTCACTTCTTGTTGATGGCAAAACATTGATTATAGCAATTATAGCTGGTATGGAATGAAAGGTACTGTCAATGATTCTGGATGACATCATGTGTCCATTATTATTTGTACCAAACAGCAACAAAAATACCAGAGAGTGAACTCACTAATCCCTTCCCCATATTCCACCTTCATAGATACATTCAGTAGCTCCCAAAGCAGTGGAGAAAATCCAAATGTGGGGAAATACCAATAGCTTCAATTGAATGTAACTTAAAGGAGAATTCCAGCTATTTTTCTGTTTCTCGAAGTCACTGTTACTGTCGGTACCAAAAAAAACCTGATAAATCCCGGCTCTACCTAGCTCTAGTTACTGCCTAGAGCCAACAGCTAGAGCTTCCAGGTAGCTACAGTGCTACACACTGTGAGCACACTGCAAAAACTGCTTATCTAACAAAATCTAACCAAGTGTTATTAATCTTATATCAAGATAAAAAAAAAACTAGTTGGTATTGTTTTCAATATAAAGAGACTTACCTAGCGCTTTCTTGTGAAATCATTTGACTTAATTAAAAAAAAAAAAAGACTTATTTTAAGACATCTTATCTTGAAAACAAGCAAATGTGTCTGCCAGTGCGTTAAGCAAATTTGTCCTAAAAACAAGCAAATTTGTCTACCAGTGCAGATCATTTGTCTTGATAAGACTCCTTAAAATAAGTTAAAGTCTTCTTAAATTAAGTCAAAATGATCTTGAGGGCGCTAGGTAAGTCTTTTCATACTAAAAACAATAGCAAATCTTAATATAAGATCAATAACACTTGGTTAGAATTCATTTTTTGCAGTGCATTAACTTGGGGGCTCATGAACAGAATTGTTTTTTTTGTATACCGACAGTATTGGTGACCTCGAAAAACAGAGATCTATGTGAAAAATTGATGGAATTCTTCTTTAATGGAGGTGCATTTGTGAGTAGAGAAAATACAAGATTTAAGCTGGGTTTAGACTAGGGGTGGGAATTGGCAAAAATGTGACAATTCGATACTATTGCGATATTTGGGCCACAATACAATATTATTGCGATTCTTAACTTATTGCAATACAACAAGTATTGCGATTCGATTCTGCGATATATTGCGATTCATGTTTCCCATATTATTCAAAGGCATTACAAAAAATAAGGAAAATAAACTGTTCAAATCACTTTAAATGGCACATTTCATTATGTGAACAATATTGGGCTGTATTTTGGGCTCCAGCGCATGGCGTAAAGCTCGTTATTCACCCACGCAAAGCTTAATTCGCTATTTTGCACGTTTATTTTTTAAACATTGCGACCAGGGGTGTGGCAATTAACAACCTAGGGAGGGGCCTGGCGCGTTGTCTAAAAATCGCTATCATACACCACCTAAACCTGGTCAGAAGTCAATGGCGAGTTGTTCATATGCTATTTTAAGAGCGCATGTCAACAGTCATATTGGCAGGTGCACGCACCATCCTTCTATCATTCATGAACGCATACCAGCGCACGTCCATGCAAAGCATTACAAATTGCACGATTACAATGGGAAACATAATTAGAACAAAGATATTACGAAATACTGTGCATCTCATAATGAGTAGTTATTCACCATCATTTGCAAATTGGTAGGCCTAATGACGGTTAAAAGTGATTAGGGGAGAGGCGAGAGACATGTATGGAGCACAGCTGAAGACGCACTGACACGAGATATAAGCAACTCCTCTGCAGGATAAATGTTGTTTTATTCAGTCATTTGAGCAATATTAGGGTAAGTGTTGCTTTTTCCAGCCTATGTTTTCGGTGGTAACCCATTGTCAAGTCAATAGTGAAAGTAACTGCATATAACTGTCTTGTCGTTGACTGACTCCTTGGTGAAGTTAGTTTCACTTTGCCAATGAGTTCAAATAGACGAGTGCATATGCGTGAAGGCTATGCTAGGTTTTAGTAAAGCATGGTTTAAGAATGACTATTCTATACGGTCTCACAAGCAGCCTCCTTCAAATGCGCCTTTGAATGCCAAAATACCGATGCATTTATTTGACATATCGCGCGTTGCGCCGTTAAAGGTAATGACAGATGTCATTCTCATTGGTTTAAAATGATGTTACGCCCCAAACACACCCATATGACTGATTAAAAGACCTAGGAACACCTTGTTACGCCATGCGCTCCACTTTTGATAGCGAAACCCCTCCCAATGTGAACTGGACATCCTACTAAATTTGAATAGACTTTTTACGAGTGACGATGCACTTTAGAATGTCATGATAGGGCCCATTATCTTCTACACTTAACCCTTAAAGGGGTGGTTCAGGATTTTGGACATAGGACCTCATTTCCAAGTTAGCAAGTGTGATATTTATCAGTGAAGACCGTTTTCAACATGTTTCATCCAGTCCTTCTAGTTGCAGAGTTCGCAGGTGCTAGGTTAGCACAAGTCATCAGTATGTGTTAGCCTGCCACTTAAAACAGTCTTACCCACTCTAAAGTACACCCGAGGCAAATTCCAGACAATCAATGTAAATGTCTGTGTTGATAGTTTTAGTGGCAGGCTAATACACACTGATGACTTGCGCTAGCTTATCACCTGCGAACTCTGCAACTAGAAAGACTGGATGAAACGTGTTGAAAACGGTCTCCACTGATAAATACCACACTTGCTAACTTGGAAATGAGGTCCTATGTCCAAAATCCACCCCTTTAACGGTGTACTGTCACACCACCCCTTTAAAGGTGTACTGTCACACCGGTGTGAAAGGAAAGTTGGAAAATGAACGTCACAACCAAACGTTAGCAATCGGTTATTGCAGATCCAGAGTAGCTCTGGGCAGATCCAATAGTTTTTTAACTTCAACAGAGTACTCGCCTTCAAGGAAGTTAATGCTTGGCAATGGAAAGTGGCCAGACTCTTTGTACAAATGAAATGTACGTACAAGAGTATGGATATTTCTAGGCTAATGGTGCATGTCAAGGTCCTTACTATTTGCTTTTTGTTGAAAACCGAAATACACCCACACTTTCAATGTGAAAGAAGACGGAGCGTTGTGTATTACTGGTTGTGTTTGTGAAACCATTTTCATTTGAAATTGCCATTAATAATAAGCAAATCAGAGTAAACCCTGAGTAAAAACTATATATTATATAATTAAATTATATGATTGAATATTGCGTTACTTTGCCCTACTGTATCAATATAATTGTGTGCACAAAATATCGCAATACTGAACAGAATAGATTTTTTTCTGCACCACTAGTTTAGACTAGCATTAAATTCCAGTTACACTGCCAGAACCATCTCGACTGGACTCACTGTAGGAGAGGGAAAACCTTTTGGCTCATAGGCCACATTGGTTTTGAAAATTGGCCAGTCTAAGATGCTCACACTCAAAAGTGTTGTAATAGTTGGGCTTCTAACAAAGCTTGTAATTAAAATAATTATAATTAAAATATTTGATTCTGTGTTTTTTCTTCTGACAACAGCCCAGAGAAAGAGAGACCAGTTTCTCCAGTACCCAGCAATGTGTCTATGCAAAGTGATATGTCCAAGTTTGGACCTCCTGACTTATGCAGCGATCTAAAGTGAGTGAACATAGCAGTGTTGACATACATACAGTAGTTGGGGTCATCTTCACTGATCGGCACGTAACTAGGGGAAAAAATACACAGAGAGCGAGGTGAATCATAATTGTTGTGGTAAGTTGTTGTTATTCACCACAAGATTATTTGTCACCCCTCAGTTTCTGTATTTACGTTCTCTATACCTGTATCTGCGCTCGTTTTCATTGTTTATGCGTTTGCATAATTAAATATCACCTTATCAGTGTCTTCTGCCTGTGAAGTTGCACGGTTTCTATATAATAATGGCTTTTGTATGATGAACGGACAGCTTTACATCATCAATATCACACCGGAATTATCCTTTAAGAATGCTGCAGCACGCCTGGTCTTTAATCAGCCAAAGAGGACATATGTAGGTTACTTCTGAGTTACTTCATTGGCTTTCTATAGTGGCCAGAATTACATTTAAATATCTCACTTTAGTCTATAGAACACTTAACCTTTAAACACTGTTCGTTGCTACCCCCCTTAATGTACTGTTCGCGGTCAAATTTGACCGGACAGTTTTAACAGCTCTTAAATACCAATACCATGACAAAAAGTATTATTTAATAGAACATTATTGTAAACAGACCCTTATGAGAACATTAACATCTACATCATGTGTGTTTGTGTGTGTGGGTGTGTGTGTTTCTGTATGTGCGTGAATGTGTGCGAACACTGGTGGTTCACATGCACAGTGTATGACAACATGAACTGACAACATGAACTGTGTGTGTGTGTGTGTGTGTGAGTGAGAGAGTGGGTGTAAATGTGTGTGTGTGTGTGTATGTGTGGGTGGGTGTGAGTGTTTCCGTGTGTGTACATGCATGTGTGTGCAAACATTGGTCGTTTTCCTGCAGATGTGGCAACATGACAACATGAACTGACAACAGGAACTGTATGTGTGTGTGTGTGTGTGTGTGTGTACATGTGTGTGTATGTGTCTGTTTGTGTGTGTGTGTGTGTGGGGGGGTGTTTCTGTGTGTGCGTGCATGCCTGTGTGTGCGAACATTGGTGGTTCACATGCACAAGTGGCAACATGACAACATGAACTGTGTGTTTGTGTGTGTTATGTGTGTGTGTGTGTGTGTGTGTGTGTGTGTGTGTGTGTGTGAGAGAGAGAGAGGGAGAGAGAGAGTGGGTGTACATGTGTGTGTGTGTGTCTGTTAGTGTGTGTGTGTGTGGGTGGGTGGGTGTGTTTCTGTATGTGTGTGAATGCCTATGTGTGCCAACATTGGTGGTTCACACGTACAAGTGGCAACATGAACTGACAACATGTACTGTGTGTGTGTGTATGTGTGTGTGTCTGTGTGTCTGTGAGTGGGTGTACGTGTGTGTACTGTATGTGTGTATGTTTGTGTGTGTGTGTGTGTGGGTGTGTGTGCTTCTGTGTGTGCATGCATGCATGTGTGTGGGAACATTGGTGGTAAGTTGTAGGAGTGTGTGTAAAGAGATATCTTTTATGTCTTGGATGAAAATTATACTCTTTCCCATTCATTTCCTATGGCGGTCATTTTTGACCATAAACAAAAGAAGTGTTTCTACGTTGAATAAATCACTCAAAATTCAAAGAAAGTAGTCAAAATAAATTATATGTGTTCAAAAGCCTTTTGTGAAGGATATCATAAGATCTTGAGGCAATCTGATAAAAAATGCCATATTTATGGTACAGGGAATGTGTAAATCGGTCATTTTTGACCGGAACAGTGTTAGAGAGAAATCCAGCAGGTTTTCACATAGATCTCCATTTCTTGAGGTCACAGAGTACTGTCGGTACAAAACAAAACGAAAACAATCAGTTTTATCTAGCTCGAGTTGCTACAACCAGCAGCTAATACACCCAGGCAGCTACAGCGCTAAGCTCTGGGGGCATGTCCATGAGCCCCCATGTACATGCCCACAGAGTGTAGCGAAGTGTTTCTAACCATTAAGTGGTTCTTAAGAGTTAAGGTTTGCATATGGTACATGTTATTTTCATTATTGATCATTGATATATTATTAGCGTTATTGTTATCATTACTATACTTAATGTAGCCTTACTAACTTTCTATAACTGTTAACTATTGTATTGGCAAGTCACTTTGTGTGCGTGCGTTCGTGTGTGGCATTGCATATATAAGGAGGTGTGTGTGTGTGTGTGTGTCTAAGATGCTCACACTCAGAAGTTCTAAAATAGTTGGGCTTCTAACAAAGCTTGTAATTAAAATAATTATAATAAAAAATGTTGCCTCTGTGTTTTTTCTTATGATTGCAGCCCAGTGAAAGAGAGACCAGTGTCTCCAGTACCCAGCAATGTGTCTATGCAGAGTGACATGTCCAAGTTTGGACCTCCTGACTTAAGCGGCGATCTAAAGTGAGTGAACATAGCAGTGTTGACATACATAATTGGGGTCATCTTCACTGATCAGCACGTAAATACACAGAGAGCGAGGTGAAGTTTCTAAGCGAGAGTGAGCAGAAGACAGAGCCGGTGAGCGGCCCAATGCGAACGTCATTTTTTCCTCTCAATCATAATTGTTGTGATAAGTTTTATTCACCACAAGATTATTTGTCACCCCTAATTTTCTGTATTTACATTCTCTATACCTGTATCTGCGCTCAATTTCATTGTTTATGCATTTGCATAATTAAATAACGCCTATCTCAAATCAACAAAATGTTGTTTTAAAATTTTGGCTCTTCAATTTGATCACCTCCTAGGCCAGGGACGTTGGAATTTTCTGAGTGTAAATGGAGTGAAGGACTATTGCGTTTGAGCGCACTCATGCCTAGACCTTTAAAACCTTCAGGTCCGGCATTGGTCAATGGTTGGTTTGGGGGTTTCTTCCTGTTAATTTTTTCATAAATTCTGATTGCTAATCACACCATTTTAACTTAGTTTAAGAGGAACATAGCCTACTAAAGACGGGTCCGTCTTCTGTTGGTCCATGGACATGGTCCATTAGTTATTTAACTCACTTTGAAGAAAACATTTAGGTTCCTGACAGAGTGACCTTTTCTGTGAACATGATTCTAGAAGCACAACCTCTTTTTTAGACAGGTAATGCAGCATAAAGACGTCTCTTCTCCCAATGAAGTTGCGCAATCTCTATCTAAAAATGGCTTTTGTTTGGTGAACGGACAACTTCAGATCATCTCCTTTTCTTTACTTAGGCCTACAGCCCATGTTCCATATAAATCGTAGCTTAGGCTATCAGAAATTGTAAGTTCATATCTGATATCAAGTCAAGTCAAGTCAGTTTTATTTGAGTGCAACCCAAAGCGCTCCACATATAAGACATTGTCATTGACACATAGACTAACAAAGACAATAGCGGACGGAGCGGCGTAGTCACCAGCGTACCCGTGACACCAAGACATAGAACTACATTTAAGAAATAACAAACGCAAAAGATGCCGGACGGAGCGGCGTAGTCGCCAGCGTACCCGTGACACCAAGACATACAAGACAGACAACAAACAAATTAAAAAATAAAATAAATTAAAATTAAAAATAAAATTAGTCCAATTTCCAACCGGCTGAAAATGTCCAAGGGCAATGATGACTTGCGTGAAACTGCGCACAGCTGTCTCCACAACCGATGCAACGCCAACAAAGTTCTTTACACTCACTGGCAGTCTGGAGATAACGTTAACGTTAGGCCTTGTTAGTCTTGAGATCACTGGAAGCATAACAGTCCGAAGTCGTGGGCGATCTTGTAGATCAGCAACTCGGTGGACTTTTTACAGCGACAGTTTATTGGTCCGTAGGCCTAATGCAGAGTTCTTCAACGTTAACGTTAACGTTAGTCTGCTCAATCCAGACTCCAGGCAGTTGGCATGGCAGCTCACAGGTCAGAAGCAGCTCGGCGGCCTTGGCAGATCTCTCGCAGAGTAACTCCAGCTGCTGTCCTGAGAATATCAGGTTATAAATACATTATTTATATTGTAAGGGGAAATAACACAAATAACAGACTACTTTACGCACAGATACTTCGTTTAAACTAGGACACTCTTGAGTCAGAAAGCACAGGTTTAACTTTTGTTATCAATGAAAGAAAATACTTTGTTTCAGGTGCATCCCTGTCAGATATTTTCCAAACATGAATGGGGTTCCCATTTCCCCCATCCCTCCCCCACAGAGTGTAGTGAAGTGTTTCTAACCATTAAGTGGTTCTTAAGAGTATGGTTTGTATATGGTATATGTTATTTCATTATTGATCATTGATATATTATTATCATTATTGTTATTATTACTATCCTTAATGTAGCCTTGCTAACTTTCTATAACTGTTAACTATTGTATTGGTAAGTCGCTTTGCCTCCGTGCATGCTTGTGTCAATTGCATACACAAGGAGGTGTCTTTGTGTGTGAGTGTGCGTGTGTGTTGCATTGCATATATAAGGAGGTGTGTGTGGGTGTGTGTGTCTAAGATGCTCACACTCAGAAGTTTTAAAATAGTTGGGCTTCTAACAATATTTGCTCCTGTTCTGATTGCAGCCCAGAGAAAGAGAGACCAGTGTCTCCAGTACCCAGCAATGTGTCTATGCAGAGTGACATGTCCAAGTTTGGACCTCCTGACTTAAGCGGCGATCTAAAGTGAGTGAACATAGCAGTGTTGACATACATAATTGGGGTCATCTTCACTGATCAGCACGTAAATACACAGAGAGCGAGGTGAAGTTTCTAAGCGAGAGTGAGCAGAAGACAGAGCCGGTGAGCGGCCCAATGCGAACGTCATTTTTTCCTCTCAATCATAATTGTTGTGATAAGTTTTATTCACCACAAGATTATTTGTCACCCCTAATTTTCTGTATTTACATTCTCTATACCTGTATCTGCGCTCGATTTCATTGTTTATGCATTTGCATAATTAAATAACGCCTATCTCAAATCAACAAAATGTTGTTTTAAAATTTTGGCTCTTCAATTTGATCACCTCCTAGGCCAGGGACGTTGGAATTTTCTGAGTGTAAATGGAGTGAAGGACTATTGCGTTTGAGCACACTCATGCCTAGACCTTTAAAACCTTCAGGTCCGGCATTGGTCAATGGTTGGTTTGGGGGTTTCTTCCTGTTAATTTTTTCATAAATTCTGATTGCTAATCACACCATTTTAACTTAGTTTAAGAGGAACATAGCCTACTAGTTTATTTAACTCACTTTGAAGAAAACATTTAGGTTCCTGACAGAGTGACCTTTTCTGTGAACATGATTCTAGAAGCACAACCTCTTTTTTAGACAGGTAATGCAGCATAAAGACGTCTCTTCTCCCAATGAAGTTGTGCAATCTCTATCTAAAAATGGCTTTTGTTTGGTGAACGGACAACTTCAGATCATCTCCTTTTCTTTACTTAGGCCTACAGCCCATGTTCCATATAAATCGTAGCTTAGGCTATCAGAAATTGTAAGTTCATATCTGATATCAAGTCAAGTCAAGTCAGTTTTATTTGAGTGCAACCCAAAGCGCTCCACATATAAGACATTGTCATTGACACATAGACTAACAAAGACAATAGCGGACGGAGCGGCGTAGTCACCAGCGTACCCGTGACACCAAGACATAGAACTACATTTAAGAAATAACAAACGCAAAAGATGCCGGACGGAGCGGCGTAGTCGCCAGCGTACCCGTGACACCAAGACATACAAGACAGACAACAAACAAATTAAAAAATAAAATAAATAAAAATTAAAAATAAAATTAGTCCAATTTCCAACCGGCTGAAAATGTCCAAGGGCAATGATGACTTGCGTGAAACTGCGCACAGCTGTCTCCACAACCGATGCAACGCCAACAAAGTTCTTTACACTCACTGGCAGTCTGGAGATAACGTTAACGTTAGGCCTTGTTAGTCTTGAGATCACTGGAAGCATAACAGTCCGAAGTCGTGGGCGATCTTGTAGATCAGCAACTCGGTGGACTTTTTACAGCGACAGTTTATTGGTCCGTAGGCCTAATGCAGAGTTCTTCAACGTTAACGTTAACGTTAGTCTGTTCAATCCAGACTCCAGGCAGTTGGCATGGCAGCTCACAGGTCAGAAGCAGCTCGGCGGCCTTGGCAGATCTCTCGCAGAGTAACTCCAGCTGCTGTCCTGAGAATATCAGGTTATAAATACATTATTTATATTGTAAGGGGAAATAACACAAATAACAGACTACTTTACGCACAGATACTTCGTTTAAACTAGGACACTCTTGAGTCAGAAAGCACAGGTTTAACTTTTGTTATCAATGAAAGAAAATACTTTGTTTCAGGTGCATCCCTGTTGGGGTCATCTTCACTGATCGGCACGTAACTTGGGGAAAAAATACACAGAGAGCGAGGTGAACACATTGCAACCAACGGGGAAAATGTAGATTATCATAGTTACGGGTTGGCAACTTGACAATGAATGAGTGGGCCCCCTCTGACAGTGATTTCGAGCAGAACTAGTAGTGCCCTGGCCAGAACTAAGGGGGCTGGGCACTACCGGGCCCTATGGTAATTCGAACACTGTTTGTTACATTAGCTTCAAAAGGCACCGCTTCAGAAAGCTGCACTGCTTGTGAAAGAAGGGGGTGGGGGAGGGGAGCTTGCAGCCAAGTGACGGAAAAATGCATAGCCTACAACACAGAACCCGCTTCTCGCATTAGTCACTGACAGTAGACACGCTTCCAGCCTAATGACTTTCACACATTTTGAATGATTTACAGTATGCCTAGACACATTAGCGCTCCACGTGTAGAAACTGTGCAGAATACAATGTGTGAATGATGCTCAATGATTTGCCAATAGCCTATAATAGTCTTCTGCTGGGTTGCATGTACTGTAGGCTATAGCCTACAGTTTTACTGTAGGCTACATGTTTTCAGCCTTTATTGGTTAAATGACCATTTTTATTACAAAAATATTTCTTATCTTCAAAAACTCAGTGTCTAAAACTCGGTGTCATTCAGACTCAACCCTCTTGACGTTTGGTGATTAATTGACAGCTGTTTTGGGACACGTTAAACTTTCTTTATAATGAGCGCATAAAACGACTTGTTGTTTTGGGACATTAAAGGTAAACTACGCAGTATTGGCAATTTCCTTACTGTTTTCTCGGTTTTTGCTTCTTTTTCGCTGGCTCTGTCATGACGAATGTCTGAGAAACTCCATCGCTACCTTTTTCTAGCCGGTGCCTGGCGTGTATGTGTATTTGAATGCAGTAAAGCAATTCGTTACACTCGTTATACTTCCTGACACTGAGGCCGTCGGCCCACCGGCCCACAGTTGCAAGGGTGGTTTTTCCGCTCACAGGCGCTAGGGGGAAGCGAGACGGCCACCATTCAACCCGAAAAAAGTCATATAACCATTCCAATGACTCTGAAGCTGTTAAATGAAGGTAAATTAAGCTAAAAAACTTGCATATTAAGCTAAAAAACCTGCATAGTGTACCTTTAAGCTACGTTAAGCTTTTTCACGTTAAGGATTGTATGTCCTTAATTTATTTATATATTTAGGCTACTTGCGCAAACCCTGGATACTTTTATTGCCACACAACAATATTGGTGGTATTTGTTACATTAGCTTCAAAAGGCACCGCTTCAGAAATCTGCACTGCTTGTGAAAGAAGGGGGTGGGGGAGGGGAGCTTGCAGCCAAGTGTCGGAAAAATGCATAGCCTACCACACAGAACCCGCTTCTCACATTAGTCACTGACAGTAGACACGCTTCCAGCCTAATGACTTTCAAAGCTCGAGTAGCCAAGAGAGACGCCAAGAATGATCGGTTGAAAGCGGAGGTCAACAACCTCAAACGAGAGCTTCAACAACTCCGAGAGACAAGCCACTTGGAGAGCCACAGAGACATTTTACAGGAGATGAGAGCTGGAATCGGAGAACTTCAGGCGATGCTATGTGAGCAGAGAAGTTATTTGACGCCTGAGAGACCAATCCCCATGTGCACCTCGACACCAACTCCAGAAACGTCCTCCTTGCAGATGTCTCCATTGGCCCTCTCCGTCACACTCAACGACAGCATCCAAGTTCCTAGTCAACACGCAGACGTGACCTTGCGTGATGTTGGTCCCGAAGACCACGCTAAGATTCACCAACAGAGCTACGGCCAAGTGGGCAGATACGGATGCCTGCTCTTCAGGTCCATCGTCACAGAGGAACACTATAAAGCCTGGAGCAAACGCACCAACTGGGATGGAGTGAAGGGCAAGCGAGCACTGCCGCAGAATGTGAAAAACGTTGTGGTCTCAACACTACAACGAAAGTTCCCTGCTATGGGGAGGAGTGAACTGAAGGACTGCATCAATAAGATCAACGAATTCCTCCGCACAACACGCAGATCTTCCCAGGGATTCAACGTGCTTTAAATTTAGACTGTAGAATGTTGAATGTAGACTGTTCATTATTTCAATAAATACGTTTTCTCTGAAGCACTTTCCCGACTTCGTATTTCTATAGGCTAAGCATATCATGGAGATAGAGTAGAAAACTGGATTTAACTAAACAAATGTAACTAAGTAAACTGATTGTTTACTCTACAGTAGGCTATGTTCCCCCTCTCAGGCTGTACAGTAGGCCTATTGAAAGTAGACTAATGAGCTTAGACACATTAGCGCTTCCAGCCTAATGACTTTCACACATGAATGATTTACAGTAGACACATTAGCGCTCCACGCAGTGGCGTAAATATAGTAGGTGCAGCAAGTGCAGTCGCACCAGGGCCTGTGACCTCCGTCGCTATCCCCGCAATGCAATTGCTGGAAAATTCTATACCGGTCCTTTCTGACTACGTGCGTGCCTTTGACCAGGCCAAGGCTACAGCGCAGACACTCGCAAATAAATGGGGGTTCAGAGTACATTTGAAAATGTTAGAGCACGGAGAGTGAAGCGTCACTTTGACGAACTATCGGAAGATGAACGCTTAACAAAGGCGAACACTTTAACAGGGGGAATTAATTGGGCATGAATCATTGTGCTGAACGGTATTTGTCAATGAGCAGAAACACACACGACATTCAAACTATTGATAAGATGTACTGGTGGTCTGTATCTATAGGCTAACATTGGACAAATAAATGACACTGACCCGCCATATCCTGACTCAGGAAAAAAAAAACATTTTCTTGCTTTGCCGCAAACTCAGCAATGAAATCATAGGCCAGTTTGCAGGTAGCCTAACGTCTTTTTCATAGAAGGGAGAGCCCAGTCTCTCCTGTGACATGGAGGTGCGCAAATAGTTTTTAATAGCCTGTTCAACTTCGAAAAGCTTCGTTCACCCGATGTCAGTCACTGATCGCAATTTCAAAGTTCGGAAAGCTTCATCTTTTTAAGTTTTAAGTGCAGTGGCCCCTATCTGCCCCCTTTGGAATTATATCTCGAGCCTATTATAAGGTCCAGTGCGTTATGTCCTGGGATTCGGATGTGCTCAAAAAGAAAAGAAAAAACACTTTTTTATAGATGGATATGAGGAGCAATATGAGAGAGAAATTTGATGATCATTGATCGTTGTTTTGGGACGTTAAGCCTTTTCCATAGGCGTCAGTGAAGGAGATTGAAGAATGACCATTTTTTTATACGAAATTATTTCTTAACTACAAAAACTCAGTGTCTAAAAACTCAGTGTCATTCAGACTCAACCCTCTTGTTGTTTTATTATCTTTTTCGTTGTCGTTTGAACGTTGGCAAGCAGGCATGTTGCGGTTGCAATTTAAGTGAAATTTCTACAGTAGGCCTACAACATGCTGTTAGGCTGGGCTACTGTCAATGTACTTGTACAGGTAAATGTTCAACAATTGCTGGTGTACAGGTTATATAATCAATTAGCTAAATCATTTGTCCAGCTGTTTAAACATTTTTTCGTGCTACATTCAAACGCAAAAGGTGCTTTGATATATTTTTCGTTTTTTGAACGTCGGCAAGCAGGCATGCTTTGGATCAATTTAAGTTCCTGTGCCCCCGCTGCGTCATGGAAGCAGTAAGTCAGTCGCATCAAAAATAGTAGTGGCACCAAAGTGACACCTTGTGGTTGTTTGTGTCAACTGCAGTTTGTGCCATTTCTGCTGAGAAAATGGGGATCGTGATTCCTGAAGGAACCCGTCCGAACTTAACAGGGACCCACTGTAGATAGATAGATAGATAGATAGATAGATAGATAGATATATAGACAGATACTTCATTGATCCCCATGGGGAAATTCAAGAATTTCAAGGTGTGTGTGTGTGTGTGTGTGTGTGTGTTGCATTGCATACATAAGGGTGTGTGTGTGTGTGTGTGGTTTTAGCTGGTCTTTGCTGGTTTTCCTCCAGCTCTTGCTGGTCTTTGCTGGTGTAGCTGGTTGGGCCACCAGCTGAATATGCTGATGTGACCATCTGAGGAAGTTGGTTATGTTGGTGTGACCAGCCTGTCGTGTGGGATACAACTGGTGCAAGATGGTCATGCTGGTGACCAGCCTGTCAAGCTTGACATTGTTGCTGTAAAATGGTGTGTGTGTGTGTGTGTGTGTCTGTGTGTGTGTGTGTGTGTGTGTCACATTGTATAAATAAGATATATGTGTGTGTGTGTGTGTGTGTGTGTGACTTTTATCTTTTTGAGCGGATGCAAAAACTTTCGTAACATTTCATTTTTAACACTCCATCACATCATTTTCTATCCATTAATTTTTGATACGTTTACCCCTCATACTCCAGACTGTCCTTGTTTTGTTTTGTTTGTTTTTGAAACAAACCATTTATGTTTGACCAGACCTCTGAAGAGACACAGAGCAAAGTCTCCTGATCCCAGCCAGGAGACCAGTAAGATATTTCGGTCCATGATGAGAAGTGACTTAAGGTGAGGGCTTTATTTCTTTGGTTTAATATACACTGCCTTTCTTGCTTTGATTATTGCTATTAACCAATTATCTCTTTACACCAGCTATTTACCGCAATAGAAACCTTTAAAGTAATCTATTTTTTTTTTTTTAAGTTAAATGTTAAATTGTTTTTAAAAATGTGGTAAATTTCACATTGGTTTGAAGTTTGGTGTTCTCTTTGGTGTACTCTTTCTATGCTTAATGAATTACTTTTTTCTAGCTGCTACCTAAAAAGCTAGCCAATTGTCTCTCTCTCTCTCTCTCTCTCTCTCTCTCTCTCTCTCTAGTATTAAGCACATCTGATCTTACCTCATCTTGTTAGTGTAATAAACCCTTAAATCCATTTTTTTATTTGACAAACCTGCTGAAAAAAAACAGCTAGAAACCAGCTTATGCTGGTAGCTGGTTTTAACTGATCTTTGCTGGTTTTCCTCCAGCTCTTGCTGGTCTTTGCTGGTGTAGCTGGTTGGGCCACCAGCTGAATATGCTGATGTGACCATCTGAGGAAGCTGTTTATGCTGGTGTGACCAGACTGTCGTGTGGGATACAACTGGTGCAAGATGGTCATGCTGGTGACCAGCCTGTCAAGCTTGACATTGTTGGTGTAAGATGGTCATGCTGGTTTGCTAGAATGACTAACATAAGCTGGCATGACCAGTTCAACCAGCAGTGTAGACCAGCAACACCAGCTAAAATGACCCGCTTAAGGTGGTACGACAAGCAAAACCAGCTGAATCACCATTGTAAACTGGGTAAATCAGCTGAAGGCATGTTTTTGCAAGATATTTCCTGGTCTAGCTGGTCAACCATCATAGGGTGGTCAAACAAGCTGGTTAACAAGCGGGTCAACCAGCAATCCACCTTAAGCGGGTCAGGCTGTTTTTTTCAGCAGGGAAATCTGATATGGTCTGATGGTGTTGTAGTTCTATGCACTCTCTTTGTTTGATAAATTAATGTATATGCTGCTTGAGGTGCTACTGAAAAGGTTCCGAAAATGTAACATTTTCCTTTGTGTTCAGGGATGGCTGTCACCACTGAAACTCTCATTGTCATTGTTCTCTGTTTATTTTCCTCTTCAGTAGAAACCTGAAGGAAGTTTCAGCAAAAAACAAGGCCAATCTCAAGAAGCGGTTTGAAAGCATACGTAAATGTGTGTTGACTCCAGCCTTGCAGACACCTCACAAGAGTATTTACATAGACCTCTACGTCACAGAGGGAGAGAGTGAAGGTTTGAATCAGGAACATGAGGTTTTGCAGGTAGAGTCAGCATCCAGAGCTCAAGGCCTTGAAGAGTCATCAATTGACTGCAAAAACATCTTCAATCCTTTGCCCGGACAGAAGGGACCCATCCGAACTGTGCTTACGAAAGGTGTCGCTTGCATAGGAAAGACAGTCTTGGTTCAGAAGTTCATTCTTGACTGGGCAGAGAGCAAAGCCAATGAAGACATAGACTTTGTGTTTTTGCTTCCTTTCTCAAGGCTGAATAGGTTCAAAGACTTTCCGTCTCCACCAACTTACAGTCTCCACCAACTCCTGCTGGAATTCCACCCTGAGCTAAAAAAGCTGAAGGACGGTTCTGAATTCAAAGACTGTCAGATTTTATTCATCTGTTTTGCTTTGGACCAGAGCAGTTTACCATTGAATTTCCAGCAAAACCAGATGCTCTCTGATGTAACAGACTTAGCCACAGTGGACACACTTATAACAAGCCTTATTCAGGGCTCTCTGCTTCCATCTGCCCACCTCTGGATAACATCACGGCCAGTTGCAAGTGAACAAATTCCTCCCAAGTACATCAGCAGAGTAACAGAAGTACAGGGTTTCAGTGACACAAAGAAGGAAGAGTATTTCAGACAGAGAGTCAGTGATGAGAGTCAAGCCACAAGAATCCTTGCCCACATTAAGTCATCAAGAAGCCTGAACATCATGTGTCGCCTGCCTGTTTTCTGTTGGATTGCAGCCACTGTTCTTCAGCAGTTCCTGAAAGAGGGAACCAGTGAGAGACCCCCAACAACTCTGACTGAGATGTTTGTGCGCTTCTTGCTCATCCAGGCTACCAGAAGCGAGCAAAAATATCTAGCTAGGAGCCGCCAAGAAAGCCAAAATGCATTGGAATCACAAAAAGATGTCATAATGAAGTTGTCTCAACTTGCCTTCAGGCATCTTCTGAAGGGAAACTTTATGTTTTCAGAGCAGGAGGTAAAGGAATGTGGCCTTGACGTAAATGATGCCCTGGTGCGCTCTGGACTCTGCACTGATGTCCTCAAAGGAGAATCTTTAAGTTTTGGGAAAATGTACACTTTTGTGCACGTGACCATCCAGGAGTGTCTTGCTGCCCTGTATGTGTTTGCATGTTATGTCAACAAGACTGAGGAGGGGCTGAAACCTTTTCTCCAAAGGAAATCCAAGATCTCACTGAAAGATATGTCACTGGATGAGCTACTCAAGGATGCAGTGAACAGAGCCTTAGAGAGCAAGAGTGGGCATCTTGATCTGTTTGTGCGCTTTCTACATGGCATCTCCCTGGAGTCCAATCAAAAGCTCTTAAAAGGCCTTCTGACACGCACAGAGAACAACCCTGAAAGTGTCAAGAAAACTATTCGAAATCTGAAGGAGTTGAAGAGACCAAACATCTCCCCAAATCGATGGATCAACCTCTTCCATTGTCTGGTGGAAATGCATGATTCGTCTGTACATGAAGATGTCCAATCTTATTTAAAATCAGAGGACGGTGCACAAAAGCTCAAACTTGCCCACTGCTCGGCTTTGGCCAATGTGCTGCTAATGGCAAAAGATCCTCTGGATGAGTTGGATTTGAAGAAATACAAGGCATCAGATGAGGGTCGGAGAAGACTGATTCCAGCTGTGCGGTGCTGCAGAAAGGCTCTGTGAGTTCATAATCACATTACATACCATGCAGGACTGTTATCTGGGTCCCCATATGTTTTGGGCAGTAGATCGCTGTTAATGTAGAGCAGCCGTGGCCTACCGGTAAGCACTTCGGACTTGTAACCGGAGGGTTCGAACTCCGACCAGTAGGAACGGCTGAAGTGCCCTTGAGCAAGGCACCTAACCTCTCACTGCTCCCCGAGAGCCGCTGTAGCAGGCAGCTCACTGCGTCGGGATTAGTGTGTGCTTCACCTCACTGTGTGTTCACTGTGTGCTGAGTGTGTTTCACTAATTCATGGATTGGGATAAATGCAGAGACCAAATTTCTCTCACAGGATCAAAAGAGTTTATGTAGTTATACTTATACTTATGTATGTAACATAAAAGTAGATTGATCCAAATTGGATGGGATTTCAGTGTAACATTCCTGGTTAAAGTACTCTAAACTTATATTGAATCCTGATAGAAGTAAAGCATAGCTTACACATCTTAGTTGTTAACAACAGTATCACTTTCACGTGCTTGACAGGCTGTCTGGCTGTAAACTCACAGAGAAGTGTTGTGAGGTGGTGGCCGCAGCTCTTGAGTCTGCCCACTCCCACCTGCGAGAGCTGGACCTGAGTAACAATAACCTGCAAAAGTCTGAGGAGATACTCTTCAGAGGGCTCCAGAGTCAACACTGCAAGCTGGAATCACTGAGGTCTGTCTGTCCATCGTTTTGTTCTCATGGGTTGCTTTGTGTTCTCGTGGGTGGCTATGGTAAACTACTCATGCAAGAAGGCAACTAGCAGCGACTCTGGCCTGCTGAGCTGCTTGGCCCCTTCACATCGCTGCTTGCAGCAATTTCAGTGCATTCTTGATGGGAAATATCTGTCTGTCTATTTCTGTATATCTATTTTGTTTCTCTTAAAATATGTTCCTGTCTTTTCAGTCTTGCTGCATGTAAACTGACAGCGGCCTCCTGTAAAGCCTTGGCTTCAGTCCTGGAAGCAGCACACTCCCCCCTGAGAGTGCTGGACCTGAGTAGAAATCCTGTGGATGACACTGGAGTTGGACACCTCTCCTCTTGGCTGAAGAGTTCAAACTGCACTCTGCAGACACTAAGGTGATGAAAGGGACGATTAATATACTGATCTTAATGCTTCAGAAACACAAAGATGTGGCTAATATTTTATGGGATGTGCACTGAAATTGATCCTATGGGATATGATGTGTTACGCTGATGTGATGTGATAGTGTAACATGTTGATGTAATGTAATGGTCTGAAGGTGTAATATATGACATGAATGATGCAATACAATACAATTCAATACAATGCGCTATGTCCTGACAGTTATTACATCCTGCGGCCAAATCACAGCTATGTTTTACCCATTTCACTCTCACTTATGCCACACAATTAGACTAATGACAGAAATATACATGATATGTTATGACATTACGATACAATGATACATTATGCTATGCCCTGAAAATGATATCTCATGAAGGATTATGTATGAGCAGTATGTCATATATTGCATATGATTTATCATAAAATAAAATGTCATACAGTATATTACTGTATTTTATATCCTGCTGTGTATCACTCTGCAGGTTGGTAGCCTGTGGCATCACAAGGAAAGGCTGTGAGCTTCTGGCTTCTGCCTTGAGTGGAAACCCAGCCTCCAATCTGACAGAGCTAAACGTCAGTGAGAATAAACTAGGAGAGGCAGAAGTCAAGCTGCTCTCAGAGATCAAGGAGGATCCAAACTCTGTGCTGAAGACAGTCATGTAAGGCAATAAATCATATTTCTTGTGAGATACACATACTCTGTTTTTTTGTGTGTAAGTTGTATATATAATAGACAAACATGAAATAATCACCATGAGGATGACGTCAGATGTAAGCGTAGATGAAGTATACATCTTGGTCATACTCTGTGTGGAGATGTGTCTGTGGAGAGTTGTGTCTAAATCTAAGTGATGTTGTTGTGGTCTTTGGGGATGTAGCTGTATTTTGTGTATTTACTGTATTCTGCATGTCTGGGTGCTATGTGTGCTAATCAGTGTGTTGTTATCTTGTCTGCAGATACACCTGAGCTCACCACTTTCCACGTTGCAATATCAAGCTCTTATTCACTTCACGTGTGTCTGCTAGCAACTCAGTGCAGCTTGCAGCCTCTTCATTTTGTTAGGAGAGTTTAGTTCCAGTCAGGTTTCAGAACAGAATAAGCTCCCACAGCACCTACGCTGAGCTCTCACCTTGTCCTGCTGATGTCCTGCTTGAGCTCACCGGCCATGGGGCCTTCTGCTTGGGCTGGCCCATAGATAGAAGATTAATGGTGTGGTTGTGTAGCAATGGGTACTGTATCTTTCAGGAGTAGAGCCCGATTCTAGTACCCAGTTCCGGTTTTCAATTCTGCCTTTTAATAGTGCTTGCAGATCAGCCTAGAGCAGACTATTTGAAATAATTCCTAGGCTTTGTTTTGGAGTCTACAAACAGGTGATAAACTAATAATAATAATGATAATATTATGAATCATAATACTCATAGTCATAATAATAACTCATAATTTTGTCATGGTTTTCAATGATAAAGGGGTTATTGTGTTTATAAATTGATAGGCAGAGACAAATTGTTTTTTTTAAACAATTCCTGAATTAATTTGATTCTATGCTATTCTGATATTTTACTCTCTCATGTGTTTTATGGTCTTCAAGAATTGCTTAAAAGACATAAATGGAAATAATATACTATTTGTTGTAATATATATTTTCTTTAAGCTCTTCAAGTTTCAGTTTTCCATTTTTGAGGTAGAAATTAACATATTATGTAAATACTATGATGGAAAATATAGTCTTGTATCCTCTGTCCATGAGTACATACTGGTATCAGCCATAATCTCAGCTACTCAAGTAGCTCTTTGCCAGGCCAGTGGTCAACAGTGGTCTGACTCCACTCCTTACATCACATAAAAAGTAATTTATGAAATCACTTACAGCACTCTGCATATGCATCACATTCAAAATCATTTACAGCACTCTGTATCTATCTTCCGCCATGGCTTTTTAAAAGTTCTTTGATTTTTTTTTCTCTCCATACTTCCATGCAGTGATATGTTTAAGTATGTTGTCATTTTTACAATTACGTCTAGTAATAGACTACATTCCTCTTTTTCACGTCATTCTATCTATGATAAGAACATTATACATTTTCAGTGTACAACTAGGCTATATCTACATTTGTACATGTTTTCAGTATATTCTTGACATTGGTGAAATAAACATTTGAACATTTTATTATTGTGTGTTGTGAATTTGTCTTTTATGATCTTCATATCAGGCTATACCATTAAGTTATTTATATAATGTGTGAGTTTGTTCATAGGTCTTTTTTTCTCCAGAGAGAATGTCACAATGTTAAATAGCTGATCTCACTTGTATTGTCTTTATGTCCTTTAACAGTAGACAATTTACAAAAGAGAGCTGTACAATGTTCTGATTCTTTTGATGGACGGAGTGCAGATAGGAGAGATTATGATCATGGGAAAAGGGTCAAAGGTCAAAGTCATCAGTTCGAGCCATATATATTAGAAAGCTAGTTACCGCATTGGGCTCGGTTTCTATTAGGTGGCATACGTAAACGCGGCCGCCATATTGCTGGGGGCAACATCTTACTGTCTATGGGCAACACTTGCTGGCAATCAGAGACACCTGTCTGATTTCCAGTCAGAGTCACGTGTTTATGATCATGTGGAAGGGATCAAAGGTCAAAGTATTCTCAGTTCCAGATACTGATTTGAGCTTCTTCCTGCTCCTGTTAGGCTGAAACTAAGTGGTCAGAGCAGAAGGTAAACAAAAGAGGTAGGTGCTTGTTTTCTATTCACACAGCCACAGTTAAAAAAACATAGGAAGTAAGAGAAGTTAAGAGATTTTAAAACGTTAACTTTTGGAAATGTACAGTCAAGACTCACCTACTGTATGTAAACTTGTATGGCTTGAATGCATTAATAGATTTTAAAACGTAACTTTTGGAAATGTACAGTCAAGACTCACCTACTAAACTTGTATGGCTTGAATGCATTAGCATGATAGATAAATATTTGACTGTAACTGTCACCTAACATGTATAAATCTTCTGCAAACAGGATATACAGAAAAGTATTACGACTCAGTTTATTGCCAGGCAAATTGATTCATTTGCCAATCCTATCATGTTACAGCTAACATATAGCAACAATTTAAAGGAAACAGGGTGTTTCAGAGATTTTAGGTGGCCTGTACAGTCTCACATGAAATATACATTGAAAAGGAGAAGGGATGCTCTGTGCCCAGATATCCCAACCTTTGGATTTTCACTGAAGTTAGCATGTGAGCCATGTTTAATCAACATGTTTAGTCTCCATGCTGATTTCCCCCGTTGTTTTGCTAAAATACTGTAGGACCGTGTGATAAGCACACAGAGGTGTGTGAAATCTGACTGTAAAGACCGATAAAGCAATGCTGCCATCTACAGGCCACAGGTAAGCACAACAGGCTTCTCTACAAGAAATGATTTATTCAATCTACAATCAATCTTTACATGTGTAGGCAATGTATGTAATACATTGATACAGTTTGTTTAGTTTTATGAAATTTGATTCAAAGAAACAGTACACACAAAAGTGAACAATGTGGCGGTATCACTGCTTACCGTTACAGTGCTTTCCATGCCACTGATTAAGCACTTTTGTGTACTTGAGCTTACAAAAGATCACACATTTCATCTTGTGTTGTTGAATATGTGCTTCTGCATTACCTACATACTATTTATTTCAGTCAGGGATGTAGTGGAGGCTAAACGCAAGTAAACACAATTTATCCACCTCTGAAATTTCAGAAATAGAGTTTATCCACCTCTCAAAAGAGTTTATTCACCAATTCAATTAAACTTTTAACATTGAAAAATCACATTGTATTATCCACATTCACAATATGTACACCCTAGGAACCATTTAATACAACTGATACGGTATTGTTATAAACATTGAACAATAACCTCCACCATCATCAAACATGTTCTGAATGCCTTTTAAAAAAATCTAATACCACATGGTGCAGTCCACCTAGCCGTGATCACAAAAATCATAGTTTACCCACCTCTTATTTTACCACTAATCCCCTGAATTCAGTGTACAATACTCAATATCATTCTGTTTTCATAGTAGCAGGGACGGCAGCCCACACAATTCTGATAAGAATTTGAGTTTGGCTACGCCAAGGATAGATTTCGAAGACATGTGTGGCTAGAGCGACATATTACTTGACTTCTGTTTCTGAAGTCTCCTTTAACTTGCAGTGAGCTGAGGTCTGATCTGACCCAGGATCAGTCCAGGTGTGGAGTGTGTGAGCAGGTCCTGAGGGACCCAGTCATCACCACCTGTGGACACAGTGTCTGCAGGCAGTGCATCAGCAGCTACTGGGAGCAGTCTCCAGACCAGCCCTGTCCTCTGTGTGGGAAGAGACCTCGGACCAGCAGCAGCATCAGCATCCAACCTTCCACCCAAACACACTCTCCTACTCAATACTCACTCACACACCCTCCTCAGCACTCATACACAGCCATGGGACCTCTTCCTCTCCATGAGGATAAGACGATCGCACCAAAACGCCCATGGATACAGTCACCGCTGCTGTACCCACAAACATCCCCAGCACCGTATTATCAGAGTCCAGGCATGCACCAACACACACCCATGATGGACCATCTTCAGCACATGCAAGGATCCCCTTCGGCAGCTCATGGAGTGTATTATAGCCACACAGCCGCAGGGCCAACCCTGGGACCCAACCACGGCACTACTGAGAGAAGTAACCTCATGTGTAGGTCACATGGAATATCCAGATGTTTTAAAAAGTTGTTGTTTACATTTATATTTATTCATTAACCTGACACATTTATACAGAGTGACTTGCAAATACACTTTACGTTACATGGTTTCTTTTCGTTAATTTATCTCTCTTCCCCTCGGTATTTCCCTCTGCATCCTCTCTTCATTGTTATCTTTCTCTCTATCTCTCCATTCCTAATTCTTCTGTCCCTCCCTCGGTTCTAGCACATAACTCTGTGAGTGCAACCATCACAGCCCATACAGGAAGTCAAGTCATTGCTCCAATAATAACAGGATGCCACATAGGAAGCCTGAGTTTTAAGGAGACACCCAAAGCTCCAGGTACTAATGCAATTACAGTAGCAAACTCGGTAAAGAGAACAACGCAACCTTAAAGGAACACACTAACTTTAGAAGTGGGTTACACCAGTTATATACTGTAAATAGTTAGCCTATATCTAAAAGTGAGCTATAAGCTAACTATTATAACCCACTATCAGTGAATTATGATAAACCTATTTTATTGCTATTTCATGACAATTTTAGATGTTTTATACTAAATAAATAAACTCCACATAGTACATTTCAATGGTTTCTGCAAAATGTCCTGATGTCTTTGGTGTTGTTTGTTTATCTTCCAGATAAAGCAACACTACGGAAGATCTTGGAGAAGCACAAGACCATAATGCTGAAGAAGGTTGAGTGCATATGTGAGAATTTTGGTCGTAAGAAGGAGAAAACTGCACTTGATAGCATTTACACAGATCTCTACATCACAGAGGGAGAATGCGACGAGGTGAATAACCAGCACGAAATTTGGCAAATTGATCAGGCAGCCAGGAGACAGACACCGTGTGACACTCCCATTGATTGCAATGACATCTTCAGAGCCTTGCCTGGACATAAGGGACACATCAGGACTGTGATGACCAAGGGCATCGCTGGCATCGGGAAGACAGTGTCTGTCCAGAAGTTCGTTCTGGATTGGGCGGAGGGCAGAGCCAATCAGGACCTGAACATGGTGCTTCTTCTTCCCTTCCGCGACTTGAATTTACTGAGAGACGAGCAGCACAGCCTTCACGAGCTCCTCTTTGGCTTCCACCAAGAACTAAATCCACTGAAAGACGCTCTGAACTATGAGGATTTCAAGATATTGGTGATCTTTGATGGCCTGGATGAGAGCAGGCTGCCACTGAATTTCCAGAACAATCTGACAGTTCTCGACGCCACCAAAATTACGTCTGTGGATGCACTCATCACCAGCCTGATCAAAGGCAACCTCCTCTCCTCTGCATTCATCTGGATCACTTCTAGACCAGCGGCAGCTGGTCAGATCCCAGACGAGTATGTGGACCGCTTCACTGAGGTTCAGGGTTTTGGTGAGCAACAGAAAGAAGAGTACTTCAGAAGAAAATTCAGCGACCACACACAAGCAGTGAGAGTCATCTCACACCTTAAGAGATCCAAGACCCTCTTTATCATGTGCCACATTCCCGCATTTTGCTGGATCACGAGCACAGTGTTGAAGGAGATCCTGAAGCAAGATGGCGACGATGATATTCCTAAATCTCTAACAGAGATTTACATATTCTTTCTACTCATACAGACTAACATGAAGAGTCAGAAGTACAGTGGGGGAAAGGAAAAACTTAGACCCTTGCTCTTGGCATCGAACTCAGACATGATTGTGAGATTGGCAGAGTTGGCCTTCAAGCATCTCCAGAAGGGAAATCTCCTATTTTATGAGAATGATCTGGAAGAGTGTGGGATAGATGTGAGCGAGGCATCTGTGTATTCTGGGATGTGTACTGAGATCATTAAAGAAGATTCCATATTTTTCCAAACCAAGGTGTACTGTTTCATTCATTTGAGCTTTCAAGAGTTCCTTGCTGCTTTCTTCGTCTTCCACTCCTATGCGAACAAAAAAATGGACGTGTTGTCCTTTTTCCTCGATGATCAGACCAGACATCGGGCAGAAAACCTGCCTCTGCACGACTTCCTCATCAGTGCTGTGGACAGAGCTTTAGAAAGCAAAAACGGACACTTGGACCTCTTCCTTCGCTTTCTTCTGGGTATCTCACTGGAGTCCAACCAGAGGCTTCTCCAGGGTCTACTGACCACCACGCTCACATCTCAGGAGAGCATAAGCAAAACTATCGATTACGTCAAGTCAGCAGGAAGAGACCACCATTCCCCTGATCGCTGCATTAACCTCCTGCACTGTCTGGCAGAAATGAATGACGAGTCCCTTAACAGGGAGATCCAGCGGTACCTACGATCAAAGAACCACCCGGAGAGGTTCTTCCAGCCTGGGGAATGTTCTGCTATAGCGTACATGCTGTTGCTCTCCGAGGAGGTCATGGAGGAGTTTGACATGAAAGAGTACAAGTCATCGGCCGAGGGGCACAGGAGGCTGGTTCCCATAGTCAGGTGTTGTAGGAAGGCACGGTAAGCATTGGGTCATGTTGACATGTACAGGTAATACAACACAATGACAATGACATCTGCCTCATTAACGTTGTTTGTCTGTGTATAATCTATGTCAGGGTCTTTTTCTTCATCCGTCTTCCTGTCTAGCTATTTTACTTGATGTCAACTGTCTATTGTATATAGAATCCATCCATTGTTTTTTATCTGTTTCTCTATCCATCCTAGCAGGTTTGTTGGTTGTGAGCTCACGCATCATTCCATTGAGATTGTGGCCTCTGTGCTCAGGGGCGCCTTAATACCACCCGAGGCCCCTGGGCTATATGTTTTTTAAGGCCCCCCCCATCCCCCCCCCCCCCAACCGCACATATCAATTATGATTAAATGATACCCGGCCCGCGATCTGCCCCGCCTATTTACATAGCGTGCGCTTTTGGTTAATAACATGCAGTGTAGCCTATCATTATTGAGCCTATGTAAAACCTTTACATAAACAGGAACAGAAAGTCCTCGAATCACGTCAGCCAACCCATGACATCGCTTATCAAAAAGGCTAGCCTACTGCACGAAAAGAAGTGTTGAACTTTTACAACACTGGCTGTAGGCTAAGTTAAAAGATGGGTACACATATGGACGTTTAAAAGCTTTTCAAAAGTGCATGTGTTTGTCGTGTCGGGGGGTTCCCCAGGAGTTTTTTTTTTAAATTCTGTCTACTTAACACACCAGTTTAACGCAGTTTGGGAGGGACAGAAATACTTTTAGCCTACAGAACAAGCTGGCTCATGTGACGTGAACATGCATTATCACTACAGTAGGCCTACATGACATATCTCACGTTAACAATGGAGAAAACATAACATAGGCTATTATATGTGCGAATGGGTTAGCACAAACTTAGCTGTTGGTGAAGGAGATGCAGATCACCAATTCATTTCTTTGCGCCACAGCCCATGTTCTGTGTTCACTCCAATGAGACATGTGAAATACATGTTTTTAAAGCCGTTTCATTTCCAGGCTATTTGCTACGATATTTACCTGCTATGCATTCTGTTTTCATGGACAGTTACAGGAATCCACGTCATTCGTTTATCGTTGCTTCAATCCTACCCACGTTATCTCCAGAGTTTGTATGATAAGTTTGTCAGTTAGCTCCTCTACACCCGTTAGGATTTATTACGTTTTGTTACATGTTGTTACACTTTAGAATTGGAGAAGACAAAGGGGGCCTCTGCATGGATGTAGCATAATTGTAGAGCAGTGCGATGTGCTCAATTATTTAGGCTAGCTCCAGAGTAGGCTAATGACGCCGCGAATACAGACACGCCGTTTATTATTGATTATCATTATTAGGAGGCCCCTCATTGGTCGAGGCCCCTGGGCTGAAGCCCAGGTAAGCCCCTGCATTAAGGCGCCAGTGTCTGTGCTGCATTCAGCAGGTTCACCCCTCAGAGAGCTGGACCTCAGTGAGAACCACCTGCTAGACCAGGACCTGGACCTCCTCTCTAGGGCACTCAAAAGCCCAGACTGCAAGCTCTGGAAAATCAGGTAGAAGTAGCCTTGGTCAACACTTCTGTGTTATGTAAACCATTAATATTACACAAGTTTAGTGTGGTTAGGCTAACAGATGGGACATCTTCTATCTATCTACATCGAAAGTTCAACAAGTAAGTCTGTTCTGGAAAAAAGTAAATAATGAATAATTCAATATTGTAACAGTATATATTACCTTTATTTGATGTGTATTGTAGGTATATCTTAATTTACTGATTATAAAGGTTCACCTAATTTTTATTTTGTGATTTAGATCATAACATAAATGTGTAATTTGTAATGTTAAAGGTGATACTGTACTATGAACTTGTATGTTACACTATATATATAACTGGTAATTAATAGCGGTATCGTTACACTTCAGTTATACTTCAACTATCTAATTTTGGATTGAATATAGTTCCACTCATTACTATCATATTATTTTTTTACCATCTCTCAGTCTGAGGCACTGCTGGCTAAGGGACAGACATTGTGAAGCTTTGGACTCTGTCCTGGGCTCAAATGTGTCCTGCTTGAGGGAGCTGGACCTGAGTGACAACGACCTGCAGGACACCGGGGTGAAGACCATCTCTTCTGGAATCAGGAGCCGTCAGTGCAAACTGGAGGTTCTCAGGTGAGGTGATAGGGTTGGAAAAGATCAGTGTAGTCCACTTAAAAACAAAATATCAGTGTAGTGTACTCAAGGACAAAAGATCAAAAGTGTACTTACAAACATTACATGAAATCACAGAAAGGGAAATGGCTGCTCCAACATGTGTAATGTGGGGAAAGAATGTTTATATTTATATATTTATAAATATATTTATATTTAAATATTTAAAATATTTTCACGGCAAAAATGATATATGCAATTAATTTAGATTATTTAGATTAGAGATTTGATTTTAATTAGAGATTAATTAATCACAGAGTATGTAATTCATTTGATTTTTTTTAATCGATGATTGACATGCTCCCCCATGTGCTCAGGTTCAGGCTCTGTAAAGTGCGAGCAGCTTGGTACAAGTACAGCATACAGCTTGGGATTACATCTGGCTTCATTGTAAAGTGGGGGGAAGATTGGTTTTCATACCTAAAAAATGATTAAATGTGTGTGTGTGTGGGAGGGGGGTAAGTGTATTGTGTTGCCATTGCTTATGTGAATGTTAAGTAAAACATGTAAACCCATTTATTTGCTGTGTGTAGCTAACAACACCATTTCTGTGTTGTGTTTGGCTACATAGCTAATCCATTTCCATGTTGTGTTTAGCTACATAGCTTACAACACAATTTCCATTTTGTGTTTACCTTACAACACAATTTCCATGTTGCGTTTAGCTACATAGCTTACAACACAATTCCCATGTATAGTATAAGTATATACTTTTTTGATCCTGTGAGGGAAATTTGGTCTCTGCATTTAACCCAATCGGTGAATTAGTGAAACACAAACAGCACACAGTGAACACACAGTGAGGTGAAGCACACACTAATCCCGGCGCAGTGAGCTGCCTGCTACAACGGCGGCGCTCAGGGAGCAGTGAGGGGTTAGGTGCCTTGCTCAAGGGCACTTCAGCCGCGGCCCACTGGTCGGGGCTTGAACCGGCAATCCTCCGGTTACAAGTCCAGAGTGCTAACCAGTGGGCCACAGCTGCCCAAATGTTGTATTTAGCTTACAACACAATTTCCATATCGTGTTTGGCTACATAGCTAACAACACAGTTTCCATGTTGTGTTTGGCTACATAGCTAACAACACAGTTTCCATGTTGTGTTTGGCTACATAGCTAACAACACCATTTCTATGTTGTGTTTGGCTACATAGCTAACAACACCATTTCTATGTTGTGTACTGTAGGCTTTGGCTACATAGCTAACCCCCTTTCCTATGGCTCTCTCCATCCTTTTCCTTTTGCGATTCCAACAATGCAGGCTGTCATTCTGTGGCGTGACTGAAGAGGGTTGCGCCCATCTGGCCCAAGCCCTGGACTCAAACCCTTCCAGCCTGAGAGAGCTGGATCTCAGCTTCAACTACCCAGGGGACGCAGGTGCCCGACTGCTCTTCTGTAGGCGAGAAGACCCCCTTTACAAACTGGAGACTCTTAAGTAAGGAGCCACTGCCACCTCTAACCATGCTGAAGGTCATGACTGGTGTTGAAGTTATATTCCTATGATCACAGTTGATTACTTGAGCAACTGGTTTAGAAAGCTGCCAACACATAGATAATCAGGGCTCTCAAGTTTTGAGGACTGGCAAGCGTGACATTCCCCGTCGAGCATGAGAAATACAGTGTGTGGCGCGAGTGCGTGACAAAAGACCGAAATGAGTGACTGTCACACTCAATGCGTGACACTTGAGAGCCCTGGATAATAGACGTGTGTGTCTGTGTAGGGTTAAGCTTGTGTGTGTGTGTAGGTGTTAAGGTTTACCATCGATAAACAGTCTTGTACTTCATCAACGGCCAAAATTTGTTTGTGTCCTTTTCAGTGTCGAACATGGTGCAGTTCGCTGGTTGAAGTCGGGACTACGGAAATGTAGGTGTCTCTTACAAAATGTCAGCAGCATGTAAATCACATTTAGAACTGTACAGTAGGCCAAATTCACCTCAAAGCCGATAGTTTATGTGACTGAGAGTCTGCAAATCACCTCTCTGTCCAAGGAGAATGTTTTGAGTCATTGTGAAGATATTGTCACCAAAATGTACTCCAAATTCTCTTACAATCTTTAGCTTATCATTGCTTGACAAATATACGGTTGGCTAATTCAGAAGTTGATCTAGCATCACTTATTTATTACAGCCAAAACCCCAATGTAAATCAAGATACTTCCATCATTTCTTTTGGAATTAGTTTTTTTATCTACCCCTTTCACTTTTTGTTTCCACAGATACCTGTCAGCTCACACTGGACCCAAACACAGTGAACACCCACCTCTCTCTGTCTGAGGGGAACGGGAGGGCCACATGTTGCTACGAGGTGCTGCCATATCCTGACCACCCAGAGCGTTTAGAGTCCCGCTACACCGTGCTCTCTCAGGCTCTCTCTGGCCGTTGCTACTGGGAGGCAGAGTGGTTCGGAGGTGGGGCAAGCATAGGGGTGACTTACAAAGGCATCGAAAGGAAAGGGCATGGCAAGGACAGCTGCTTCGGTGGCAAGTCTTGGATCCTGGAGCATAACCAGTTCAGCTGCCAGGCTCGGCACGACAACCAGATAACGCTTGTGACACTACCAACGATGTCTACACCTCCATCTCACAGGGTAGGGGTGTACCTGGACTGGCCTGACGGCTCTGTGTCCTTCTACATTGTCACCTCGGACACCCCTGTCCACCTGCACACATTCCATGGTGTTTTCTCAGAGCCCGTCTATGCAGCGTTCCGGGTGGACGGCGGGTCGCTAGTGATCGGGAGTCAGTAGAACGCCGTGGAGTCGGTTCCCTAGCTGGATAAAGAAACATGTGTCCTACACTGTGTGTGTCTACACTCACTGGCTTCAAGAGGCAGTGACGGCACCAGTAACTTGACTGTGCTTTACAGGTAGTCGCTTGCTAACATACTAATGGAAATTGCCGTTGTGGCATCGCTCAACATGTGCATGAAAAAAGACTTTTTGTCTATTTTGGCCCTGGTTAGCTGGTGGCATAATAGACCTCTGAAGTTCGCCTACAAAAAAGAACCAAAACGGCCATCTGTGCCCATATAAGGAGATCCGGTTGTTAATTGAAGCTAACTACCTATGGCAAGTTGCATTGCAAGTTAGCTCTGGGGTAGCAAAAATCTAAGTGTGCCGCCTTCACGTACCGGAGATCACAGAATCCATTCGAAGGACAAAAGTGTGTTCAGGAAAACGTCTGCATTTCAGACTTTTTCATCCCCGCGAGAGTTTAAAAGATGCGATAATTCAAAATCCCCATGTTATTTTCCCATAGGAAAAATCGCCAGATACTGGATGTCAAAGATGGCTGCTTTTTTGTAGGCGAACTTCAGAGGTCTATGACCACTTGACTCTTGTGACTGTGAAACACTCACTCCCATGGAAAATGTATGGTGCCCTGTCACTGTGTCTTGTACTGTAGTTAGTGTGACTTTCAAGCTCAGCGCACACCGGCTCCAACATGCGTTCAGTCACTTGCCCCCGCACACTGGCTGAAATATCTTCAACTGACATGCATTTGATAACCAATGAGTTTTCATGAGCTGAATTGTAATTGATATGGCAGTGAAGTGTTGGGTTGTATTGAAAGCAATGGAATTCAAGTAAACTAATGGAACATTGGAATTGGAGTGTGCTGGACTTATGTCAGTGCCGTTGTGCAGTCTGCTTATTTTCTTTGATGATGTAACATGTAGAAGATCCATACTGTTATTGATGATTTCAATGGCAAGCGTGACTTTTTTCATACGTACGGTTAACTTTTCTCTTGGGCTCTGGACATGGACATTTTGTTTATTTTGTTATTCTCTTTAGTTCTTCTTGTCCATCCACAAGTAGCCAGTGTTACACAGAGGACCCACAAGTAGCATGTGTCGTTGTATTCTGCGTCTGTGATGACTCTGCATCCTGTTGTGTGATTAAGGTATGCGGTTGACTGCGGGCTGCACTTGCTGTACTGTGGGGTGACTGTGGGTCATTCCGTGACAGTTCATCACACGTTTGGACTGCATCATCACAGATTTCAATGAAACATGGAATGCTGATTTGGACATAAAAACCCATGAAATTGAAATTGCATGTGTTTTGGATGAATATTGAGGGTGTTAGTGTAGTGGTTAATCCGGGGACAATGGCCCTTGTAATATAATTTACATGCAAGTTGTTTAACAAAAAAATATAATAATAATAATAATAATAATAATAATAATAGTAATAATAAAATAAAATTTAAATAAAAAAAAGCTTTTTTCCACTTTTCCAAATATTATGTTTACTGAACAGTATGACCATTATCAGTGTGAGAAGTAATACTAATATAAAAAAAGAAAAAAAAAACATAAACATTAAAGATATTTAAGTTAGCTTGTGATTATTGTACTGTGGGGTGCCTATATGAGTCCCCGGTACAGCCTGCAGGGCCTGATGTGGCAGCTGTAAGCTGTTCTATTCTGCATGTTGTACTATATTAAGTTGGCTTGGCTGTTGGATCAGACACTATAGGAACCAACCAATAGCATGAGGAATGGAACACCTTCACTGAATATAACAGAATTACAGAATCTCTCATACTGTACATACACACACACACATTAGTCCCCAACCAATAGCATGAGGAATGGAACACCTTCACTGAGTATTAAGAATATTAATTATACAACAGTTAGATCAAGTCAAACTATTTATTAATTTCTGATTGGACAAGAGTCATTCCATGAGTCATCATACATGTAAGTGACAATATCCCAGCACAACACTCAAAACTTTGTAACTGTTTGTAACCATTCCACCCCATTTTAACCCATTAAAACTACACCAACATTCAATTCATTCATAAAAAGCCTCAGCGAGAGATACTAACAAACTAGCAAACTAACATGTAAATGCAAATCAGGTTTATAGGCCAAGTATACTTGCATATGCAAGGAATTTGGTCTCTGCATTTATCCCATCCGTGAATTAGTGAAACACACACAGCCCTCAGTGAACACACAGTGAGGTGAAGCACACACTAACCGGAAGCAGTGAGCTGCCTTGCTACAGTGGAGTTCGGGAAGTAGTGAGGGGTCAGGTGCCTTTCTTAAGGGCACTTGGGCATTGTAGCCATTGGAGAGCAGTGCTCAACCACTTAGCCTGCCCACATTTTTCCTACTGGTCAGGGATTGAACCAGCAACCCTTCGGGTTCCAAGCCCTAACCAGTTGGCCACGGCTGCCCCATTATGGATACATTTATACATTTATACATTTTATCTGATTTATGAGTCCGATGAAGGAAAGGGAGACAGAGAAGAGGCCTCTATGCCATCTATCTCCAGGTGGGTCTCTTTAGCCTTGATGATCTGGACAGTATCGAGAAGAGCCAGCACAAACTAAATACTACAGCAGACTCCGTGAGCCATGAACTGTTTTCAAATCTGGCTCAGGGAACGAAAGCTAAATTTTGATTCCTTTTACTAAGGGAAAAAAGGAAAAGTATATGAAGAGTTTGATGTGAAAATGCTATATCCACCATTTTGTTGAATTTTCATATATTTTTTTTTTTACATTTTGTTTTCCAAGTAATTTCAGTGGAACTGTAATTGGGTATTGTTATTTGATTTATCTTTTAATCAATCAAAACAATACTGCAATTTCATTGATATTACCTGAAATACACAAATAAATAGCCTTTTTCATGTTTTTAAAAACAAAGATATAGCATTTTGGGACCAAACTCTTCATATATGTGTATATGTGTACCTAAAAATATGTGTACCACACATAGGCTTGTATGTGAATAATGATTGTGAAACTACCCATTTTAGTTTGTTGTCTGTTGTTCTTGATATTGCCTGTAGGTGGCAGCAGTGTGTTAAACACCTCTCAAACCCGACATAGGGAAATGAAACCCTCATTGGCTGTTACACGTGATGTCAAAGACAAACGGAAGCCAAACCCTGGACAGAGGGGCTCTGTGAATCTGTGGTGGAATGTGTGAAGGTGGGTGAGTGTGTCAGAGGTGACGCTGTAGAAGGACAGAGTACCGGCTGGCCAGTCCAGAAACACTCCTACTCTGTTGCAGTCAAACGTAAGTGAAACTTTGGGCGAGGCCTTACGTTCATGGCTGGCAGTGTAGGTGTCTTGATATAAAAGGTTAGATGAATGATGACACAGCAGGCCCCAGGACGTGTCGTTGAGTCCCAGACGACAGTCTCTCTCCTTCATTCCTTGTTTCCTATACGCTGCTCCTACGTAGACAGTGTTGAATTTCCACTCGGCCTCCCAGTAGCAGCGTCCAGTCAGGCCTTCACTACACAACACCTGTTCACAGCTCTTAATCCTGTCAGGGTGGTCGGGGTAGCTCTCGTCAGAAGTAGTTAACTTCTGCTGATTCTCAGAGATGGAAACCACATAGTTGGCTGTGTCGGGGTCCAGCTTGAGCTCATGGGCGTCTATGAGACACACACACACACACACACACAAACACACATAGACATAGACCAGGAGAGAGGAGTAGTTATCACATGAATAAGGGAATATAAATGTTGTAATCTACTAAATATACTTTAATAATTTTATGAATACAACACACACAAACGCACACACACACAAATGTGTGTACGCAAACACACACTCAATGTTTATTTCTCAGTGCTTACATTTCTTCAGTCCTGACTTCAGCCAACACTCTGCATCATGATCAACACTGTAGGACATGAAGAGGAAACAGGACATTACTGAGTACACTAGTAAAAGGCTTTACTGAGTACACTAGTAAAAGGCTTTACTGAGTACACTAATAAAAGGCTTTACTGAGCAGTGAGCACACTAGTAAAAGGCTTTACTGAGTAGTACACTAGTAAAAGGCATTACTGAGTAGTACACAAGTAAAAGGCATTACTGAGTACACTAGTAAAAGGCATTACTGAGTATAGTTACCCTCGTTGGCCCTGCCACCGAGGGTAACTATATACTTTATACTGCCCCCCACCCCCCCTCCTGTGCCCCCCTCCTTCCCCCGTACTGTAGACACATTTTATGCACCATGCCACAAAGCACCATAGTGATACTATATATTGTTTGAAAGCTTAGACTCTCAGGAATTGTGTATGTAAAACTTTCTATGGAAACATGTATTTTGTGCATATCACTAGGTACCATATAAAAACACAATACAATTATAAGTAGATGATGTGCAATATCAGGCAAAACAATTAAAATGGGGCTGCAGGTTAAGTATTTAATAAAATGCATTATTGAGTACACTGGTAAAGGCATTACTGACTAAAGGGGAAATAGCAGATACAGACTGGGAGAAATACACATTCACAGAGGGATATACAATATGCACACAAACACACACACACACACACACACACACAGACACACAGGTCTGCAGACCACCTACATGAGTGTGTCCAGTTTGCAGTCCTTTCTCTCAGAGAGCAGCTTGACTCCAGTGTCTCCTGGGTGATTGTAACTCAAGTCCAACTCTCTCAGATAGGAGGGGTTTGCACTCAGGGCAGAAGCCAGAAACTCACAGCCTTTCTCAGTCACGCCACAGAACGACAACCTGCAGGAGAAAAGATGTTATTCTGTCTCTCTCTTGCTCAACCTGTGTGTGTGTGTGTGTGTGTGTGTGTGTGTGTGTGTGTGTGTGTGTATACCTCAGGATCTCTAGTGTGCACTGTGAGTTCTGTAGTCCAGAGGAGAGCAGTTCCACTCCAGAGTCCTGCAGGTCGTTGTCACTCAGGTCCAGCTCCTTCAGGTGGGTCCTGTCTGAACTGAGGACTGAAGCCAAAACCCCACAGTGGTCATCCTTCAGAAAGCACTGCTTCAGCCTGGACACACACAAGGAAAGGAAGGAGGAAAGGATAATATTCATGACATTCCCCTGTTTTTAAGCATGAATTACTCATAACTATGAGTTATGAGTGATTCATGTTTCCAACGTCTCCAACACTAGCATGGCGACAGGCGTAGACATAGCATTATGTTTGGTTAGGCTGGACCAACAATTTCAATCACATTGATCAGGAATTCTTTACGTTACTTCCTACTTCGCTCACTTAACAAACTGATTGGCAGACAGGAAACTATAGGTAGGTCAACATCTATTGTAAATACATTTACAGTACACGTTCTTCCGACTGCAATTTTTGATGTTTGCAGGTGTTGTTACTACCGTTTACTAGCCTGGCCTTGGCCTGTCTACGTACTTCCGGTCGATTTCTTTTCCCTACAGTACTCCGTCTGGAATAGGTTGATTCACGCTCGTTTACTTCGGCAGTTGGGCAGCCGACCAACCAGCGAACAGTGGGTGTCCCTGAGAGCGATTACGTACCCAGGCATGGTGTTTCAATTACTACGTCCCTGCCCCTGAAGCAGATCGCTTGGAATACATCAACGTAGGGAGCGAAAATGACTTATACTTATGAAATCTTTGAGCAAATGTAAATAATAGTTTAGCCTATTAACAGGAGTGTCATGAACGAAGTCACAGTGGAGTAGGATGTTATATCGTCAGCTAAACTTTAGTCATAGATTTTGTCACTAAAGGCTACGAACGTACCAGAGTCAAACTGTAGTTTAGTAGACTACATGGTCGGGTCAAAATCGCTATTTTTCAAACACTAAGAAGGCTCGACATAACTTGAAACTTTGATCGAAGCATCATCAGCGTCTCTACATATGAACTCGAGCATTAAGAACTTTGTTCGTGTACACATAGTTTACTAAAAAGAAAGATTTTGGACAACTCACTCCTTGCAAGATGGCAAAATGGCAGCGAGCAGAAAAAACAAGGTAAGTTGTTCAAAACCTCTCTTTTAGTAAACTCTGTGTACACCAACAATGTTCTCAATGCTCGAGTTCATGTGTAGAGACACTGATGATACTTCGATCAAAGTTTCATGTTGTGTCGAGCCTTCATAGTATTTGAAAAATAGCGATTTTGACGCGATTGCATCAAAAAAGTAGTAGCCCTATAGGAATCCCATTCAAAAGGTCATTTCACCACCAACGCATACAAGCTTAAAAGTGGCGCTTTGTACGTACTTATGCATTTATATGAAAGTTTGACTTAGGTACATTCACAAAACACTATATGATGCATTTTGGCGAGAGTTACGCAGATGAAACGTGTGATTGTTTGCTGATAAGATGCACCCGTGCTTGTTATGGGCGTGCTGCAGAGAAACTTCTCTGTATGACGAAACGCCGGTTGTTAGTGATTGGTTCAAAGCGGTTCAAAGGAACTCCAATGATTTTAAACCTCAAAACTGTGCCCTCCCACCTGGAAATAAACGAACGCCTATGGATCTAGGCCAGACTCTCTGTGAAGTCAGAGAGTCTGGTTTCCAGGGTAACCGTTTACCACAGCTACTTTCGATTTTCGAGACTACAGCGTCATCCCTTCTTGTCACTGATTGGCCGGACATTTTTTGGGTTCCAGGCTAGTATCTCTCTGAAAGGATATCAAGTGGGCGTGGCCAGATTAGCTTTGGGCACCTCTGCCAAAAATTGTGAGGTCGAGCACAAAAGGCCAGGCGCCCAGTTCACATGAGCAGGCGCACACAAAACACTTACTACCAATACAAAACAACAGAAAAAAGACACCTATCACTGCAACATCTGCATCTTTTCTGATTGCGGCCATTAGACAACCATGACTGGTTGATGTGAAGAACAAGTGGATCCTTCATGAACAAAAGTTCAATTGGGATCTGAATGCATCACTGTTTAATATTGAATTCCCCATTAGTGTTGTTTATGTTCCATAACAGACGGCTGCACCTGAGTGTGTTCACTCTGCAGTCTGGGCTCCTCAGTGCTGCCGACAGCTGCTCCAGCTCTGACATCAGCAGCCTGCTCTCACTCAGGTCCAGTTCCCCCTGGAAGACCGACGTTAAAGACCTCCAGGACGCCTCGGTGAGCTTGGAGGCTGATAGTCTACAAAGACAAATGTATCTTCTCCAAATGTCACAGGAACAAATAAGCAAGACATTTGCTTAGCGATACTAGTATGCTGTCAATAAAAGGAACAATAGTAACAACAGATAGCCTTAAAGTCTCCAGTCTGACAGCATATTCAGTATTGGCACCAGTAAGACATATTTTGTATATTTGTTTGTGTGTGTGTGTGTGTGTGTGTGTGTGTGTGTGACATTGGTTGAACACTGTTGTTGTTTGCTAATTTACAACTGTGTGTGTGTGTGTGTGTGTGTGTGTGTGTGACATTGGTTGAACACTGTCATTGTTTGCTAATTTACAACTGTGTGTGTGTGTGTGTCTGTGTGTGTATACCTCAGGATCTCTAGTGTGCACTGTGAGTTCTGTAGTGCAGAGGAGAGCAGCTCCACTCCTGAGTCCTGCAGGTCGTTGTCTCTCAGGTCCAGCTCCATTAGGCTGGAGGCAGAGGAGCAGAGAATGGAGGCCACATCCTCACAGTGACTTGAAGAAAGGCTGCACTTTCTCAGGCTGTGGGAGAAACATTATGGCAAATGGCAGATATATTACATGGGTTTTTATTGTTAGTGTTTACTGTTTATTCAAATGAGTTGACTGTCATATTCAAATTTGCAGTGGTCTCTTGATTTGGAATATGACATCAACTCATTAGAATGTCACTCAGCAACTTTAGGATGATATCAGAAAAATGTGTAGTGGTCTCTTATTTTTTTCCAGAGCTGTATATTCTCGGAGTAACTTCACCTCAATCTCTTGACTTTACAGTGAGGATTCATCAGTCCTGCTTTTAAGACCTTCATGTCGTCACAATCCTTCTTCAGTCCTACTTTTAAGATCCCCATCTTCGTCAGTCCTGCATCTATGCTGCAGCAAGTCAGATCCAGATCCACAAGCCGGGAGTCTTGTCTCAACGATTCAAGAGAGGAGCCCAGGTGGTCAAACATGTAGTGTGTGATACCGTATTGACGTTTACAGAAAACAAGGCTGCAGGATATTCAATATCACATTTATATAAATCAATCATTTGACATCAGACTTGTGTGTTATGTGGTATTGTCAAAGACAACACAGACCATGGCAAAAGTAGGTGCTGCTTTTGTCAAGTTGAGCTGTCAGCCTTAGGTTTAAACAGTATATCAACACCAAAACTTCAATGAAAAACTTAAATGGCAAAAACAAACAAAATACCAGGCAGTGTGTCAAAACATATCCCCACAATACCAATCATACCACGACTCACAGGTATATGTTACAATATGTTTTGATATATCATATCCCAAACATATTGTTGACATTATTAAAGGAACACGCCACCCAAAATCAGTAGTGATATATGTTCTTACCGTAACTTTCACGAGTTGAGTCGTACCTCTCCCGCGTCGGTAGGTGCACTCAAACGCTCTGTTGCGCGGCACGAATGTGTTAGCATGTTGCTATGCTAGCGGGCTCTGCCGTGGCCGTAGAGAGAGGCACATAGCAGTATTCAAACACCTCCACGTTTTACCTACTTAAATACAGTTGCACGAGTAGTTGATGAAAAATGTTAGGGCACACAACATGAAACGTGACGATTTTCCAAGCGAATAAACATGAGAACTACAATGTGTGGCGCAATAGCACTTGGGAGTACTTCGACCTAGCGTGGTAATATTATTAACACCTAATTGTAGATCCTATCCACCACAGAGTTTAGAATCCATGCTGGATCGACCCTCAGCCTCTCCCTCCCCTCTGAGCGAGAGAGGCACACACACTAGAGATGCGCGGATGGGCTATTATTTCAACCATAACTGCATAGCAAAACTTATCATCCATCAGCCATCCATCAGCACCAAAGTTTGTTGACCAATTTTCAAAACTGCACCTGCCCACCATCCGCTGGTTGTTTTAGGCTATATGGGTGATGCAGCGCTGCTGACGTGAGGCTAGAAAGCCCTTGCCTGTTCTAGAAAGACTGATCTAATGCAGCAAATATATTAAAAGGCAAAAGTCGTACATTGGCTAGGCCTATCCCCAGAATATCAGCAGCAAACTCAGTCTCTGTCGCGCAAAACAGTCTCCAAATAAAACGCACATCGGCCTGTTGCCTATTCTGCCAGCTTGTGACAATATATCGTCCAAAATGCTTGATTGCATTGCATTCTCCACATTTTTAGCTACATTTTCATGTACCACATCAGCATTTTTGTTCAGTGAATCTTTTGTAAATTGCTTTACAATTACCGTCGGGCCTATAGGCCTATTGCCTGGCTTGCCTCAGCTTCGGTCACGTCCTTTTACAATTTTATCATTGTAATAAAAAACGCAATTTGCCACATAATTTCAGCATGCTCCTGGCCTACTAATTAATGCCTATTGTACTTTATTTTTTGCAAAAAGAAAGAAATCCTTGATAAAATAACAAGTCATTCACATTATAGGCTACTTTACACACTGTTATGTCAGGTTGACTGACAAGCCTGTTCTGAAGACTCCCATTCATTTTGACTGCACGAGCGCGTCTTTTTCAGACAGACATCGCAATTCATTTTATAGCAGGCCATCGGACAAATATGACGCCTCGATATTAAAGAAACTCCGACTCCATTCATTCTGAAAGTCCACCGCACAACAATGCAACGTGCATGTTCACATTTTTAGTAACAACCGCCAAACTTGCTTGCTTGCTTTACACATCTAAGTTTTCCGACTATTTTTCTTACCTTCTTTTTCCGCTGTGGATGTTAGTGAGTTTGTAGAAGTTTTAGCTCTTACGTTCTGAACATCTCGCACTGCCATCGCCCGATGTCATTTCTTAGTCATATCACTCTCTGTCTCTCTTTTAAATGCCTATTCCCTGAATGGTAGGCTACAATTATGTGTTTTATATATAGGCTAATATCTAAACAAAATAACCCAGGCAGTCTCATCTAGGATATAACACAGGTTGAAGTTGGTATTATTTAGGGAGGTGAACATCTGTAGATGACTCAGAAATGACATCGGAAGACAAGGAGTGAATATGGCAAGAGGCAAGCCGAAGTCTGCTGACAAGGGCCCGACGGTAATTGTAAAGCAATTTACGAAAAAAATCACTGAACAAAAATGCTGATGTGGTACATGAAAATGTAGCTAAAAATGTGGAGAATGCAATGCAATCAAGCATTTTGGACGATATATTGTCACAAGCTGGCAGAATAGGCAACAGGCCGATGTGCGTTTTATTTGGAGACTGTTTTGCGCGACAGAGACTGAGTTTGCTGCTGATATTCTGGGGATAGGCCTAGCCAATGTACGACTTTTGCCTTTTAATATATTTGCTGCATTAGATCAGTCTTTCTAGAACAGGCAAGGGCTTTCTAGCCTCACGTCAGCAGCGCTGAATCACCCATATAGCCTAAAACAACCAGCGGATGGTGGGCAGTTGCAGTTTTGAAAATTGGTCAACAAACTTTGGTGCTGATGGATGGCTGATGGATGATAAGTTTTGCTATGCAGTTATGGTTGAAATAATAGCCCATCCGCGCATCTCTAGTGTGTGTGCCTCTCTCGCTCAGAGGGGAGGGAGAGGCTGAGGGTCGATCCAGCATGGATTCTAAACTCTGTGGTGGATAGGATCTACAATTAGGTGTTAATAATATTACCACGCTAGGTCGAAGTACTCTCAAGTGCTATTGCGCCACACATTGTAGTTCTCATGTTTATTCGCTTGGAAAATCGTCACGTTTCATGTTGTGTGCCCTAACATTTTTCATCAACTACTCGTGCAACTGTATTTAAGTAGGTAAAACGTGGAGGTGTTTGAATACTGCTATGTGCCTCTCTCTACGGCCACGGCAGAGCCCGCTAGCATAGCAACATGCTAACACATTCGCGCCGTGCGACAGAGCGTTTGAGTGCACCTACCGACGCGGGAGAGGTACGACTCAACTCGTGAAAGTTACGGTAAGAACATATATCACTACTGATTTTGGGTGGCGTGTTCCTTTAAGACTACACATGCTGTTGGAAATGAAAATGCACTAGCCACAATCTATATATTGTATAGATCTGATCTTCAGTGGGTCAGGAATTTTGAGGGTTCAGCCAGTTGTCCACCATGTGCTCAACTGTGTACATAGTTTCACAAACAAGACAACTAGGTGCCACATTAGCCTGCTAATGGCCAGAAATGGTGTATTCTGTTGTGTGTATTGGTGGTTGAGGTGATCTATAGGAATTGGAATACAAGCTTCATCATAACACTACATTCATCGTTTTAAAAGACTACAGGGGGCTCCTTGTGTACCTTAGTCTCTCCAGCATACAGCTTGGATTTGTTAGAGAGCGAAATACGGCCTTCATTCCTGAGTCTGGCATGGTGCTACCATCCAGGTGCAGCTCTCTCAGGTGGGATGTTGATGACTGCAAAACTGAGGCCATTATCTCACAAGACTCCTCCTTCAGTTTGCAATCTGTAAGCCTACAAAAACAAAAGATTGCTGATAAAGTTAAAGTTGACTGATATTTTGAAGATACTTTTAGCCAAAGCATACTGTTATGTCATCTTTCTTCCAATCTTCCATAATTATGTTTGGATAGAAGACAACTAGGTCAACTGTGTCTTCAACATACTGTATCGACATATGACATGACATGTTTTTTACATGTCATTCTGTTCCTGTACTTTTTCTGAGTATATCTTTGTGTGACTATGTCTTTAGAGAAATATCAAGTAGTAGCTGCAGCTAATGACTAGTGCTCCCAGTAAGCTACAATGCTAGGTCTGGGGGCAGCATCTAAACATGCCTTTTTTCCTCTTAACAGACTCAGGTAAATAAAATATTGTTGCTAATTTTTCTACCATCACATTGGTCTTCATTTATCTGTGGTTTCAAAATTACCATTACTGGTTAGGAAAGAAAATAACATAATTTTCAGCTTTTCTGAAATACATATTTGTGCAGTGTGTATCCTCCATTCTATACAAAGACAAACACTATTTTTTGACTATATTTAGAAACATACTGTACATGTGGATTAGTGTATGCCTACCAGGCTTTTCTGCACCATTTTATAACTGGAACAAATCTCTGGCATCCGTCTTCTGTTGTGTTGTATTTGTCAATGTCAAACTCGTCCAAGACGTCTGCTGATTTCAGGAGGGCGTCTGCTAAGGCGGAACAGTGGGCTGGTGAAAGTTCTGTTTCTGGTAGTTTCTCGTAGGAGATGAAACACTGCAGTTCATCCTGAAGTGAGAGGTCCTTCATTTCCGACAAGCAGTTGATGAGGTTGATGAATCGATCAGGGGAGATGTTTTTTCCGTCTACACCTTTTAAGTGTTTGACAATTAATTCCAGGCTTTTGGAGTTCTCCTCCTTGTTCTTTGTTAATGGGCGTGTCAGCAGGCCTTCAAGGAGTTTCTGACTGGACTCGAGCGAGATGCCAAGAAGGAAGCGCAAGAAAAGATCCCAATGTCCGTTTTTGCTCTGCAGAGACTTTTCTACAGCACTCTTCAGCAAGAGGTAGAGGAAAACCTTTTTGGGTTTCACTTTGAGAAAAGATTCCAGTGCTGCCATGTCCTCATTCATGAAAGAGACAAAAACAAACAAAGCAGCCAGGAACTCCTGAAGGCTCAGATGCACAAAGCAGTAGAACTTCCTTAAAGCAAATTTAGGTTCTTCCCTCAGAATTTCTGTACAGAAACCGGAATGCACAGATGCTTCTTCCAAGTTAATGCCACACTCGTTCAGGCCCTCTTCGTCAAACAGGATTGTGCCTTGCTCAAGATTTTTAAAAGCCAGCTTTGCCAATTTTAAGATGGCATCCCGATTTGCTTCCAGGACGTTCTTTCTCTCTGGTTTCACACCATCATATTTTTGTTTTTTCTTCTCCAGCTGTATGATCAGAAAGTAAATGTACATTTCTGTAAGAGTTGAGGGGATTTCTGCACTGTCATATTCACCCAACATGTCCTGCAGGACAGTTGCTGCAATGTAACAGAAAACTGGTATGTGGCACATGATGTAGAGGCTCCGTTTGACCTTGATGTAACTGATGATTTCCCAAGCTCGATCCTGATCATCAATCCTCTTCATGAAGTAGTCCTCCTTCTGCTGGTTTTCAAACCCGCGCACTTCCGTGATGCGGTCAACATACTCAGATGGGATTTGACCAGCGGCTGCAGGACGTGAAGTCATCCATATACGGGCGCTACGGAGCAGGTTTCCCTTGATGAGGTTGGTGACCAGCATGTCCAGTGTTGCGGTCTCCATGACGTCACCCACAGGCTTGTTGGTCTGGAAGTTCAACGGAAGTTTACTTTCATCTATGCCATCAAAGATGAACACCACCTGCAAGTCATGGTAACACGTCACACTCAGTGCTGCCAGTTCTGGGTGGAACATAAGCAAGAGATTGTGAAGAGTGAACTCGTCATGTTTGAGCAAGTTCAGCTCTCTGAAAGGAAGAAAAAGCAGTAGGTGGACTTCCTGGTTAGTTTTTGCATCTGCCCAGTCGAGAATGAACTTATGCACGGACACCGTCTTTCCAATGCCAGCGATGCCCTTGGTCATCACGGTCCTGATATGTCTGCCTTGTCCAGGTAAAGCCTTGAAAATGTCATTACAGTCGATAGGAGTCTCAGGTGTGTTTCGGGACAGCTTATCCATCTGTATAATTTCATGCTCGTTATTCACATCGTCACTTTCTCCTTCTGTGATGTAGAGCTGTGTGTAGATCTTGTTAAGTTTTCTCTGTTCTAGTCCTTCACATATGCACTCAAACCGTTTCTGCATGCTGCTCTTGTGATCCCCCAGTGCTTCTTGTAGAGGTGTATGAGCTAAATGGTAGAAAACATACAATATGAGAGAATATAACGTTTTCTCACACCTGAATTTTGTCCTCCACATGTATGTAATTCTTATACCACAGGGGTAAATAGATAGATTATCTTGTAACCATGACTACATGCTTACCTCTGGCTTCCTCATCCTCTTCATCCACTTGATGTTGCCCTCTTTGGTGCACCAGAAGGCTAAGAGTAAGTAAGAGTAGTTGCTGTTTAGCGTCACTTGAATATTCACTGAATATTGTTGTTCAGCAAATGATCTTCCCAACTTCCTGCCCTTATACAATATTTATGTTATTATTGCTGCAATAATAGTTACCAATTTTAAAGCAAATCAAGGGAATAAGATGCAGATGAATGTAGTGGTTACAATGATGCAGGAATTGTGAAGCTACACCGCACTGTTCATGAGCTAAGAGCCAAAATGCTGAATTTGAAATATAGCGCCACCTATTGGCTGAAGTATCTCAGGTTTTAGGGGTCTGTGTTGCTAGGGACCATATTCTTAATTTTCAAGTTACTGGGTCTGATGGTTTTTGCTCCACAAACACTTTTAGGAGGAGAAAAATACAAACTGTATAAATATTGTTTCTGGTTGGACCTCTAATAATAATCCTTACAGAAACAACAAGGCTTTGCACCTGCGATGCAGGCGTTCTACAGCCCGGGCCCAAAAACACATTTGAATGCCTGCATTACTCTATGTGCGTGGGTGCAGCATAAGTTGCATATTTTTAAACTTTTTGACAGAAGCGCGACAGGAGCAACGGAACTCAACTACAAAACACTTCAGCAATGAAATCAGCTGTACAGTAGATATCTGATGTGTGTGATGTGACATAAAGTGCAATAATGATCAGCGCCAGCGACTTTCTAATGAGGAGACACAGCACTCAAAAAATCCTCCATAGAAATGTAGTTTGTAGCGCAGTTGTCTACGTATATCACACCCCTTCCGCAGCAAAACGTCGACATGTGAATACATTGAGCCAATCATGTGCTTTGTTGTGAATACATTGAGCCAATAATGTGGTGTGTTGTGAAGACATTGTGCCAATCATGTGTTGTGATCTCGCTGCTGGAGCAAGATTGGTATCATGAAGCCTGGCGCACGTGCATTTCTGCCGAAATGGATGCCCAATGAGTGCCCAAAAAGTGTCGCAAGGTACTTGCCTAAAGGGACTTTGTTACACACCGACTAGTGTCTTACTGCTGGCTGTTGTACAAGCGATACACTGAGAAGCA